>NW_018397645.1:2273-2403 GCF_002168275.2 Theobroma umbraticum | reverse complement strand
TAAAATTTTCACTTTACCAAGGTATCGTCATAATATTTAAATATATACTTACCAACTCTAACTTTATTTAATAAAAACACATGGGCTCCACTAACGTCGCTTTTCTTCAAAATTCTTTCTTACTTCAACT
>NW_018397645.1:1569-1968 GCF_002168275.2 Theobroma umbraticum | reverse complement strand
GAAGTGCAAAGTCATCCATTAACAATAAAAGTATATTTATTTATAGTCACTTATACCTTGGAAAGCCTTGTTGCTCACTTTAAGTGGATTTATAATTTGATTATTGATTTTAAATCAAATTTATTTTCATTTTTCATAATTTGATGTTTGCATTAGGAAACGTGTAGTAAAAGCTATCCATTAACAAGAAAATTGCATTTATAGTCACTCATATCTTTGAAAACCTAGTTAGTCGTTTTAATTTATTTTACAATCTTATAACTTATTTTAAATTAATTTTTTTTATTTTTTGTTCAAACATATCAAAATTTGATATTTGCATTGGGAAATGTGAAGTGAAAGCCACCATTGAAAAGAAAAATCTATTTATATTCCCTTATACCTTCGAAAGCCTTGTTA
>NW_018397645.1:1238-1398 GCF_002168275.2 Theobroma umbraticum | reverse complement strand
TCGAAAATCAAGTTACTTGCTTTAAATGGTTTCCTACTGTTATAAATGATTGTAAATTGAATTTTTTTCTCTTTTGGAATGGAAAACATTAAACAAAAGTAATTCCTTGACAAAAAAGTCCATTTACAGTCACTCATCCGTTCGTAAGCCTAATTACTTA
>NW_018397645.1:0-1138 GCF_002168275.2 Theobroma umbraticum | reverse complement strand
TATAACTTATTTTAAATCAATTTTTTTTATTTTTGGTTCAAACATATCAAAATTTGATATTTGCACTAGGAAATGTGAAGTGAAAGCCATTCATTGAAAAGAAAAATCTATTTATATTCCCTTGTCCCTTCAAAAGCCTTGTTACTTGCAAGTGGTTTTATAACTTTATAAATGAATTTAAATTATTTTTTTTTATTTTCATTAAAACAGATAATAATTTGATGTTTGCATCAGAAAACATGAAGTGAAAGTCATCCATTAACAAGAAAAGTACATTTATAGTCACTAACGCCTTCGAAAATCAAGTTACTTGCTTTAAATGGTTTCCTAATGTTATAAATGATTGTAAATTGATTTTTTTCCACTTTTGGAGTGGAAAACGTTAAACAAAAGTAATTCATTGATAAAAAAGTCCATTTACAGTCAGTCATCCGTTCGTAAGCCTAATTACTTACTTTGAAGAGTTTTATAATCTTATAAATGATTTTAGCTTGAATTGCTTTCATTTTTTATTAAAACAAATTATAATTTGATGTTTACCTTAGGAATATGAAGCAAAAGCCACCTATTGTTGTGAAAAGTCTGTTTATAGTCACTCAAACCTTCACAAGCCTAATTACTTGCTTGAAATGGTTTTATAATCTTACAAATGATTTTAGATTGAACTTTTTTCATTTTTGGTTAAAACAGATCATAAGTTGATGGTTGCATTAGGAAACATGAAGCAAAATCCATCTATTGACAAGAAAAGTTCGTTTATAGTCACTTATGGCTTCAAAAGTCTAGTTACTCACTTTAAATGGTTTCATAATATTATAAATATTTTCAAATTGAATTTTTTTAAATTTTCATTAAAATTGATCATAATTTGATTTTTGGATTGGAAACGTGAAGCGAAAGCCATCCATTTACAAGAAAATTTATTTATAGTCACTCAAGCTTTCGAAAGCCTAGTTACTTACTTGAAATGGTTTTATAATCTTATAAATGATTTTAAATAGAACTTTTTTCAGCTTGGGTTAAAACAGATTGTAAATTAATGTTTACATCAGGAAACGTGAAGCAAAAGCCATCCACTGATAAAAAAAGTCCATTATAGTTATTCATGCCTTCAAAAGCTTTGTTACTCAATTTAAAT
>NW_018397644.1:2685-2858 GCF_002168275.2 Theobroma umbraticum | reverse complement strand
AATTCAACTTAAAATCAATTATGAGATTATAAAACAATTTAAAACGAGTAAGAAGGCTTTTGAAGGAATAGGTGACTATAAATAAACTTGTCATGCTAATGAATATCTTTTTCTTCACGTTTCTTGAGGTAGACATTCAATTATTGTCTATTTTAACAAAAAATGTAAAAAAA
>NW_018397644.1:2526-2675 GCF_002168275.2 Theobroma umbraticum | reverse complement strand
AATCTATTATGAGATTATAAAATAATTTAAAGCCAGTAATAAGGCTTTTGAAAGAATTGATGAGTATAAATAGACTTTTCTTCTCAATGAATGGCTTTTTCTTCATGTTTCTCGAGGTAGACATTTAATTATAGTCTGTTTTATCCAAA
>NW_018397644.1:1621-2516 GCF_002168275.2 Theobroma umbraticum | reverse complement strand
AATTCAACTTAAAATCAATTATGAGATTATAAAATAATTTAAAGTAAGTAATAACGCTTCTGAAGGAATGAGTGACTATAAAGGGACTTTTCTCGTCAACAAATCTATTTTTCTGCACGTTTTTCTAAGTAGACATTCAATTATTATCTGTTTTAATCAAAAATGCAAATAAATTTAACTTCAAATCAATTATGAGATTATAAAATAATTTAAAGCGAGTAATGAGGCTTTTAATGGAATGGGTGACTATAAAGGGACTTTTCTTGATAACGAATATGTTTTTGTTCACGTTTTTCTAAGTAGACATTGAATTATAGTCTGTTTTAACCAAAAATGTAAAAAAAAATTCAACTGAAAATGAATTATGAGATTATAAAACAATTTAAAGTGAGTAATAAGACTTTTGAAGGAATTGGTGACTATAAATAGACTTTTCTTAGCAATGAATGTTTTTTCTTCATGTTTCTTAAGGTAGACATTAAATTATAGTCTGTTTTAACTAAAAATATAAAAACCTTCAGCTTAAAATCAATTATAAGATTATAAAACAATTTCAAGCGTGTAATAAGGCTTTTCAAGGAATGGGTGACTATAAAAGGACTTTTCTTGCCAACAAATGTGTTTTTCTTCATGTTTCACTAAGTAGACATTGAATTATAGTCTGTTTTAACCAATAATGTAAAAAAATTCAACTAAAAAATAATTATGAGATTACAAATCAATTTAAAGTGAGTAATAAGGCTTTTGAAGGAATGACTGACTCTAAATGGACTTTTCTTCTCAATGAATGACTTTTTCTACACGTCTCTTGAGACAAGCATTCAATTATAGTCTGTTTTATCCAAAAATATAAAAAATTAAAATAAAATCAATTATGAGATTATAAAACAATTTA
>NW_018397644.1:1484-1611 GCF_002168275.2 Theobroma umbraticum | reverse complement strand
TAAGGCTTTTGAAGGAATAAGTGACTATAAAGGGCCTTTTCTTGTCAATGAATTTATTTTTCTTGACATTTCTCTAAGTAGACATTCAATTATTATCTTTTTTAATAAAAAATGTAAATAAATTTAA
>NW_018397644.1:1342-1474 GCF_002168275.2 Theobroma umbraticum | reverse complement strand
ATTATGAGTTTATAAAACTATTTAAAGCAAGTAATAAGGCTTTTGAAGGAATAGGTGACAATAAATAGACTTTTCTTGCCAACGAATGCCTTTTTCTTCATGTTTCTCAAGGTAGACATTCAATTATAGTCT
>NW_018397644.1:1110-1242 GCF_002168275.2 Theobroma umbraticum | reverse complement strand
ATAAGACTTTTGAAGGAATTGGTGACTACAAATAGACTTTTCTTAGCAATGAATGCCTTTTCCTTCATGTTTCTTGAGATAGACATTAAATTATAGTCTGTTTTAACTAAAAATATAAAAAGCTTCAACTTA
>NW_018397644.1:655-995 GCF_002168275.2 Theobroma umbraticum | reverse complement strand
GGGTGACTATAAAAGGACTTTTCTTGCCAACGAATGTGTTTTTCTTCATGTTTCACTAAGTAAACATTGAATTATTGTCTGTTTTAACCAATAATGTAAAGAAATTCAACTAAAAAATAATTATGAGATTACAAAACATTTTAAAGCGAGTAATAAGGCTTTCGAAGGAATGGCTAACTCTAAATGGACTTTTCTTCTCAATGAATGACTTTTTCTACAGGTTTCTTGAGACAAGTATTTAATTATAGTTTGTTTTGTCCAAAAATATGAAGAAAATTGAAATAAAATCAATTATGAGATTATAAAAAAATTTAAACCGAGTAATAAGGCTTTTGAAGGA
>NW_018397644.1:0-183 GCF_002168275.2 Theobroma umbraticum | reverse complement strand
TACACGTTTCTCGAGGTAAGCATTCAATTGTATTCTGTTTGAAGCTAAAATATAAAAAAATTCAGTTTAAAACTAATTATGAAATTATAAAATAATTTAAAGTGAGTAATAAGGCTGTTGAAAAAGTAGGAGACTATAAATGGACTTTTCTACTATATGAATGGCTTTCTCTACATGTTTCTT
>NW_018397643.1:2742-2884 GCF_002168275.2 Theobroma umbraticum | reverse complement strand
AAGCCTTATTACTCATTTTAAATGGTTTTCTAATCTAATAATTGACTTTAAGTTAAATTTTTTTATATTTTTGATTAAAACAGATAACAATTGACTGTTTATCTTGAGAAACGTGAAGACAAAAGCATTCATTGATAAGAAA
>NW_018397643.1:2604-2732 GCF_002168275.2 Theobroma umbraticum | reverse complement strand
TTGTCACCCATTCCTTCAAAAGCCTTATTACTCAATTTAAATGGTTTTCTAATCTCATAACTGATTTTAGGTTAAATTGTTTTACATTTTTTATTAAAACAGACTATAATTGAATATTTACCTTAAGA
>NW_018397643.1:2158-2334 GCF_002168275.2 Theobroma umbraticum | reverse complement strand
GTGAGAAAAGTCTATTTATAGCCTCTCATTCCTTCAAAAGCCTTATTACTTGCTCTAAATGGTTTTATAATCTAATAATTGACTTTAAGTTGAATTCTTTTACATTTTTGATTAAAATATACAATAATTGACTATTTATCTCGAGAAACGTGAAGACAAAAGTATTCAATGGCAAG
>NW_018397643.1:1531-1684 GCF_002168275.2 Theobroma umbraticum | reverse complement strand
TAATTGATTTTAAGTTAAATTTTTTTACATTTTTTATTAAAACAGACAACAATTAACTATCTATCTCGAGAAACGTGAAAGTAAAAGCATTCATTGACTAGAAAAGTCCATTTATAGTCACCTATTTTTTCAAAAGCCTTATTACTCGCTTTA
>NW_018397643.1:1321-1431 GCF_002168275.2 Theobroma umbraticum | reverse complement strand
GTAATAAGGCTTTTGAAGAAATGGGTGACTATAAATGGACTTTTCTAGTCAATGAATGCTTTTATCTTCACGTTTCTCAAGATAGATAGTCAATTGTTGTCTGTTTTAAT
>NW_018397643.1:1129-1311 GCF_002168275.2 Theobroma umbraticum | reverse complement strand
AAAAAATTCAACTTAAAATCAATTATTGGATGAGAAAACCATTTAAAATGAGTAATAAGGCTTCTGAAGGAATGAGAGGCTAAAAATAGACTTTCTTGCCATTGAATACTTTTGACTTGATGTTTCTCGATATAGACAGTCAATTATTGTCTGTTTTAATAAAAAATGTAAAAGAATTCAAC
>NW_018397643.1:573-1119 GCF_002168275.2 Theobroma umbraticum | reverse complement strand
TTATTAGATTATAAAACCATTTAAAGCAAGTAATAAGGTTTTTAAAGGAATGGGAGCCAATAAATAGAATTTTTTTACCAATGAATGCTTTTTTCTTAACTTTTCTCAAGCCAGACATTCAATTATAGCCTATTTTAATGAGAAATGTAAAAAGATTGCACTTAAAATTAATTATGAGATTATAAAACTATTTAAAAGGAGTAAAAAGGCTGTAGAAGGACTGGGAGGCTATAAATAGATTTTTGTTATCAATGAATGCTTTTTTCTTCACGTTTGTCATGGTAGACATTCAATTATAGTCTATTTTAATAAAAAAATGTAAAAAATTTCAACTTAAAATCAATTATTAGATTATAAACTATTTAAAGCGAGTAATAAGACTTTTGAAAAAATGGGTGACTATAAATGGACTTTTCTTGCCAATGGATGTGTTTTTCTTCATGTTTCTTGAGGTAGACATTCAATTATTGTCTATTTTAATGAAAAATGTAAAACAATTCAACTTCATATCGATTATGACATTATGAAACTATTTACAGTGAGTAA
>NW_018397643.1:0-131 GCF_002168275.2 Theobroma umbraticum | reverse complement strand
AGTCTATAAATAGACTTTTCTTGCCATTGAATACTTTTGACTTCACGTTTCTCAATATAGACCGTCAAGTATTGTCTGTTTGAATCAAAAATGTAAAAAAATTTAACTTAAAATCAATTATTAGATTATAA
>NW_018397642.1:1501-2912 GCF_002168275.2 Theobroma umbraticum | reverse complement strand
TCAAATATTCATAACAAAATCAAACATAATAATACATTATCCCTGGCTTACAATCCATACAAATGTTTAAAAGCCATACATTGGCCATCAAATTGAGTTCATACATAACAATGCTTATACAATTCAAATTGCACTTTGTGCCTAACTTATTTACATCAAATCAAACTAGAAGGTGAAAGGCGAACACAAACTCAGTAGAGTGATACGTTGGAAGGGAGACCTAGCAGATGCCAATTACGTGTTCATCAAATTGACGACACTTGCCATGTAACCCTATACCTTCTTTTATTTACACATGGTACACAGAGGGTTGAGTCATCTAATACTCATTGAGGGGATGCTATCACAACATAATATTTTACATATAAGGTATATTTCGGCCTATCTAGCCAGAATACATTTATATTGAAACATCTCCAATTCGAAGGTGCGAAGATCATCGTAATATCTTACATGCACAATTCATCATATTAAATCTTGTTGGATTACATCTCGATGGCATATTAGATTCACAATTCACAAGTTTCGTGTCCTCACATCAAACCATATAAAATCAAGGCTTACCTTTAAAGCCATTACCATCAAACTAGGCTCTGTAGGCACACCTTAGTTGTCAACTCAAATCTCATTTACATATATTTTACTTGTCTCTAAGCTTTTCCTCAAATATCATCCATAACCAGCCACCACAATTTCATATTTAAATTAAATCATGCCATTACCAAATGCATGCATGCCATGCTTAGGACACAGTAAGATTATGCACGATGTCCAATTGATAGAGAAACAAATCACGTGTAGGTCAAAGCCACTAGGTGAAAAACTGATCATGCACGTATAAAAGCAATGAGTGAAAAACAGATCATGCTCAGTGCCGAAGCAGCTAACAAAAAGTCAAAGTTATTGATTTAAGTAATCTCTCAATGGTCGGCATTGTACAGTACAAGCGAGAATCACAAGCGAGATATTAGCCACTGCCCCTACTTACCACCGTCCTTGAGGCAAGAACATTGTCACAGGGTATCAGACTCCACTTATGTAGATGTTAAAGCAACGTTCGAAATTCATCTCTTAGATGGAAACACAAGCCCACAAATGAGGCCATCATGCCTTTATCATTCACATTTCCTCAATAAACCATAAATCACATTCATCCAACTTCAATCATCTCTAAGCACATTAAGGTTCTAAGTGCCTTTAAGTCTTCAAGGCATCATCAAACAAAACATAATCAATCTTTAGGCTCTCATGCCCATAACCCCACATGGGTATTTGCATTTTCAATCATATCAATCATGGCTTTACAGCCTTGTGCATATCGTCAAATCAACTATAATTACGTGGGCATCCACACATATATCATGGCTCTTCGTCCTCACATACTGAACATCACCTCGACCACTATGCCATT
>NW_018397642.1:0-1491 GCF_002168275.2 Theobroma umbraticum | reverse complement strand
CATATTATGCCCATATACCTATTAGGCAGCAGTTCATTCATCACAATTTGGCATAGTCCTCAATCCATAATTCATATTGCACCAAATGTAGGCCTGTTGCTCTAGGTCTTACATACCATGGGTTTCACCACAATGCCACTAGTAGGCTTACCACAATTCATATAGACACAGATTTCCAATCTAAGATAACTGATCAACCTAGGCAACCTTATCTAGGCACATAATCATATGTTCTCTGGCCTAAGCGCATACCTCTAGGGAAATATACATATACACATACGGACAAAAATATATATTATACATACAAATTCTCTAGCTTAGGCATTCTCATCTAAGCATACTTTACACACATACATATATATTTTTCCAGCCTACTTTCATCTATCTAGGCATGCATTTAGTTAAATCCCACTCGCCTTGATTACTAGACACACACTGTAATTAAGCTCAACTTTTAGCCTCTAACTGTCCTTTAGCTCACTAATGCATCAATATGCTCTATTCTCCCTTTAGATAAATCAAAACATAAAAATCATAATTATTTTCTAACTTTTGAAAATATCCCAACTTTTCAAAAAGAACCAAATTCAATATATATATAAGCTCAATCTCTCAACAAATGAGCTAAACCCTTACCTTAAAGGCTAGGTTGCTGAAATCTAGGCTTTAAATATCCAATAAACTTAAGGGGAGAGAGTTTGACCAAATTTAAAAATATTTAGATCCGAGCTTATTAACCGATTAAATCAAAAATCAATCAGTAAAAATGTGTAATCTTACCTCTGGATCATCTTTGAAGCTTGGATCTAGCTCAAATGGGCTCCAAATGGCATTTGAGGGCTTAGGGTTTGAAGAGGGTAGAGAGAGATTGAGAGAAAGAGTTGAGAGAGAATTGGGTGGAAATGGCCCCAAAGCCTCATTTTAATTTTTCCTTTTCTCTTTGATGTATCAATACATTTGGAAATGTATTTATACATCTGCCTTAATTTTGAATGAATGTATTGATACATTTAGGTAATGTATTGATACATTTCAAGTAGAATGGTCTTAATGCTCCTTGCTTCAAATGTATTGATACATGTTCCTTTTTCCAATAATGTATCGATACATTTGCTAATGTATTGTTACATCTGGACTAGATTGCACCTTTATTGTACCCAAACTTTTAAAAATTCAAACTTAATATCCCAAGATCATTTCCCCCGTAAGTCATACTTCAAAACTTAATATCCCAAGATCATTTCTCCTAGTCTTTGTTCATATAGTCAAATGCAC
The DNA here is from genome assembly GCF_002168275.2 of Theobroma umbraticum. Lineage (NCBI taxonomy): Eukaryota > Viridiplantae > Streptophyta > Magnoliopsida > Malvales > Malvaceae > Theobroma > Theobroma umbraticum. The sequence continues at coordinate 216 of NW_018397642.1, read as the reverse complement.
AATCAAATCTCAATCTAAACTTCAAAATTTAGGATTTCACACTCATTCCTCAAAATTTTGGCTAAGTCTCAAGGTATTGCGTTTTAAGTGCCATAATCATCATTCTCACCTCAATTCATCAAGAACGCTCAATGCACACTAAATTCAAAGTCTTCCTCTATAGACCACAATAGCTCATATGCATGCTCCATGAGCATATACATCGAGTTTTCAAGT
>NW_018397641.1:0-2988 GCF_002168275.2 Theobroma umbraticum | reverse complement strand
TTCACAACATGTTACACATCATGTTCAATAAAAATGTTACACGCCATGTGCTAACACATGTTATGTAAATGTATTTTTTACATGCCATGTGCATTATAGATGCATGGCGTGTAACAACTCTAGGCAATGTTTCTAATCGATGTTTTAATTTACACAAAAAGTTTCATAAATTAATGTGTTGTAGCAATAAACCTAATAACATATCTTGATGTCATCTCTACTATAAGGTCTATTTATCGACGACAATATGCTCAGATGCCAAGAGATAGACCGTAGCACAATGACGATGGTGCTCAACAGAGAGTTGACAGAACTTATACAGTTCAAAGAGTTGAGAAAGCGGATGATGATGGTGCTCAACAAAAAGTTGATAAGTTTATACAATTAGAGAGTTGAGAGAGAGACATGAGCGAGCTGAAATAGCTAAATATTTATTTCTATTTTCTCTATGGCGAGAGGGAGATATGGTGAGCTTAATTTGCCAAGATGTTTTTAAGGGCATTTTGGTCTACTCATGCTTATTTTTGGATAAAAATAAATAACTTTATATGGGTGGTTATTTCTAAAATCACCTTTTGAGGAGGGTTATTCTCAAAATTTCCTCTTAAATTTAAATTTGTTTTAATTATATTTAAATTTAATTTATTTTAAATTTAAAATTAATTTCCTATCTCTATATCCCTAATACGTCTATAAATAGTAAACAGATGTATTAATTTTTTCACACAACCAAAAGTGAACACGAATTATTCTGTAAGTAAAAAAAAATCAAAAACTGTTTTCTCTTGTTTTAAGGTAAGAGGATTGGAATGTGTAATACGTGTAATACTTTGTGAAAGACTCGAGTAGTCGCTCCGTAACAACAAGAACGAAAGATCATTTTAAGGAAGACTCTAATAGCTACTTTAAAACAATAAAAGTGAAAAAATCACTGAGTGCACAAAAGAAAATTTATAAGATAAGCTTCTCCAATAAAAGAGAGGGTGGAATATTTTTCTAACAAAATAGGCCCACCTCCAAACATTCTTGTCGCAACCAATTTCTCAATGCAAAGAAAATGTGACTCCTGACTTGACCCCACAGATTGTAAGTAGAATTGACTTGAACGTGGCTAAGGAAACTTCCTTTGATATAAAGTTTTGAACAAAACCTTAAATTGACCGAAATAGCCAAATTCTACTTAACAATTACAAAACAACCTCTTGCGCTTCCGACGACGTCCTATTCGTGATCATCGCATGCATGACATTTTCCCCCAAAATTACGCATTGCTTTCAAACTTCATTCCTCGAGTGTTACTTACGTACGTTACTTTGGTCAAGTTCTCCTTTCTCCATATTTCTTAAAATTAGCTACTCCTGTCTTGTATTATATAACAACTTTTTGCTAGATTTGATCACCATTGTTTTAGCATTCCGAAATGAAGATGCGTTTACTTCTGAAGTTCGTTTTGCTAGATTTGATCCTTTTGACTCAAATTCATGGGCAGAAAGCTTGTTTGGAGGAGGAGAGGTTTGGTCTGTTAGATTTGAAGTCCTTTGCTAATAAATTTCATGGCCATCATTCAGACCTCATCTTCCCTTCATGGGTTGATGACCTAGAGAGTGACTGCTGTGGTTGGGAGAGAGTCACCTGCAACTCCACCACAGGACGCGTGATTCGACTCTCCCTCTATAATGAAACCCAATATGCTATGAATTATTGTTATAGACCATCTTTTTGGAATCCTGATAAATCAGAACCGTGCTTTGGAAATTTCCTTATTCCACGCTTTTAATGAGCTAAGAACTCTCGACCTATCTTACAATGAAATCGACGGTTGGATGCAGAACCAAGGTATGTTAGCTTTTTGCCGATGAGACCTTGTCTTCATAAAGACATCCTGAAGTTTTTCATTTTAAATTCAAATCTCACTGTGTGCAGATTTATTCTAATTTTATGTTAGTTTTTAGCTTTTTTTTTTTTATTTAACTTGTTCTTTCGTTTATTCTGCTCTATGGAACAGAGTTGTAGTATATAAAGAATAATTTGATTGTAATAATAATTTCTAATTTTTGGTTTCTTGGTAAGATCTTTAATTTTTGGTTCCCCTTCCATTGAGTTAATCTTATTATTTTTGGATTATTTCCCAATAATCTTTATTGAAGGTTCTAAAGGTTTCTTGAGACTAGAGCAGCTGGAGACATTGGACCTTACTTGTAACAATTTAGGAAATAATACCCTACAATCTTTAAGGAAACTCACATCTCTTAAGAATCTGATTCTTCGTAGCAATCTCCTGGAAGGATCTTTCCCTGTTCAAGGTACGTACTAGGTGGAATTTTATTAGCTTTGCAATATGTATAGTGAAATTTGTTTTCATTCTGACCTCTCTGTGCAGAACTATCAGTTTTTGAAAGCCTGGAGACTTTGGATTTAAGTCAGAATTTCATAAATGGCTTCCCAACGATGCTTGGTGAGTTGGTTAAAAGCTTTTCATTTTTTTTTTAACTTTTTTTCAATTGTTATGTTCTAATTAATCAAAAACAAAGGGTTCTAATAGAAACAAGAAAAGATTAAGAAAACCTGACAAACCAAACGAATTATCACAATATCAACATTTATGTGAGTATTACTCATCATAATCCTGTTCTAGCATTGCAATTTGTCAGTAGTCTGAAGAACACTGCTCTTAAGTAATTTTTCATAATTTGGGAGCATTTTTGAGATTTGAGAAAATTTCAAAGTAGACCTGGGCACCAGGCCAAAGACTCGGGCTTGACTTAGGCCTGTGCTTGGAACGATTTGAGATATTACTATATTAAAAATTTAAATTTAAAATAAGCCTAAAACGGGTCAGTCTGGATAGGCTTGGGTTTGGCTCGAGTCTGGCATGTAATGGTGCCAACCGGGTTAGGCTCAATCTGGCCTATGAACACCTATATTTCGAAGAGGAAAGAGAAATGAGGAGAGGGTAAATATGTAATTTTGCTAAAAAAATTGGGGTCT
>NW_018397640.1:0-3064 GCF_002168275.2 Theobroma umbraticum | reverse complement strand
TGTTTGGATAAGATTAATTTGCAATAATTTTAGTACTTAGTAAACTTTTAGATTTTTATTAAAATATATTATAATTGAATATCTACTTTATGAAACATGAAGTAAAAGTCATCCATTGGCAATAAAAGTCTATATATAGTCACTTAAGCCTTCGAAAGCCTTTTTACTAAATTTAAATGGTTTTATAATCTTATAATTGATTTTAAGTTAAATTGTTTTACATTTTTTATTCAAATAGATTATATTTGAATGTTTGCCTTGAAAAACTGAAGAAAAAACCATTCATTGGTAAGAAAAGTCTATTTATAGTCACCCATACCTTCGAATGCCTTCTTACTTGCTTTCAATGGTTTTATAATCTCATAATTGATTTTACGTTAAATATTTTTATATTGTTACTATCAATGGTTTTTTACTTGAATGTCTACATTAGAAAATATAAAGCAAAAGCCATCCATCGTAGAGAAAAGTTCACTTATAGTAATTGATGCCTTTTAAAACATTATTACTTGGTTTAAATGGTTTTATAATGTCATAATTAATTTTAAGTTAAATGTTTATATTTATTTTATTGAAATATATTATAATTGATTGTCTACCTTGAAAAATGTGAAGCAAAAGCCATTCATTGGTAAGGAAAGTCCATTTATAGTTGCCCATGCCTTTGAAAACCTCATTACTTCTTTAGATGGTTTTATAATCTCATAATTGTTTTTAAGTTAAATTTTTTTTATATTTTTAGTTAAAACAGATAATATTTGAATGTTTACCTCAAAAAACGTGAAGAAAAAGCCATTCCTTGGTATGAAAAGTCCATTTATAGTCGTCCATATTTTTGAAAGCCTTATTACTAGCTGTAAATAATTTTATAATCTCATAATTGAGTTTAAGTCAAATTTTTTTATATTTTTGTTAAAATATTTTATAATTGAATGTCTACTTTGAGACGTGAAGAACAATCCATTCATTGGCAAGAAAAGTCTATTTATAGTCACTCATGCCTTCGAAAGCCTTATTACTCGTTTTAAATGGCTTTATAATCTCAAAATTAAATTTAAGTTAAATATTTTTATAATTTTTAGTTAAAATAGATTATATTTGAATGTTTGCCTTAGGAAATATAAAGAATGAGCCATTCATTCACCAGAAAGGATTATTTATAGTCACCTGCACCTTTGAAAGCCTTATTAGTTGCCATAAATGGTTTTACAATCTCACAATTGATTTTAAGTCAAATTTTTTTTATATTTTTGGATAAAATATATTATAATTAAATGTCTACTTTGGGAAATGAGAAGCAAAAGCCATCCATTGGTAAAGAAAGTCCATTTATAGTCACTCAAGCCTTTTAAAGCCATATTACTCACTTTGAATGATTTTATAATCTCATAATTGATTTTAAGTTGTATTTTTTTGACATTTTTGGTTAAAATATATTATAATTGAATGTCTTCTTTAGAAAACATGAAGCAAAAGCCATCCACTCAGAAGAAAAGTCCATTTATAGTTACTCAAGCCTTAGAAACCCTTATTACTCACTTGAAATGGTTTTATAATCTCATAATTAATTTTAAATTGAATTTTTTTATATTTTTAGTTAACATATATTATAATTGAATGTTTGGCTTAGAAAACATGAAGAAAAAGCCATTCATTGGCAAGAAAAGTCTATTTATACTCACCCATGCCTTTGAAAGCTTTATTACTCGTTTTAAATTGTTTTATAATCTCAAAATTGATTTGAAGTTAAATTTTTTTTATATTTTAGTTATAACAGATTATAACTGAATGGCTACCTTGGAAAGTATGAAGAAAAAGTCATCCACTAGCAAGAAAAGTTCATTTATAGTCACTCATGTCTTTGAAAGCCTTATTACCTACTTTAAATGGTTTTATAATCTCATAATTGATTTTAAGTTAAATTTTTTATATTGTTGATTAAAATAGATTACAATTGAATGTCTACCTTAGGAAATGTGAAGGAAAAGCCATCTTTCGTAGAGAAAAGTCCATTTATTGTCACTAATGCATTCGAAAGCGTTATTACTCAATTTAAATAGTTTTATATTCTCATAATTAATTTTAAGTTACAATTTTTTCTATTTTCGGTTAAAATATATTATCATTGATTGTTAGCCTTAAGAAACGTGAAGGAAAAGCCATTCTTTGGCAAAAAAAGTCCATTTATAGTCACTCATGCCTTTGAAAGTCTCATTACTCGCTTTAAATGATTTTATAAACTTTTAACTGATTTAAAATTGAATTTTTTTATATTTTGGTTAGAATATATTATAATTGAATGTCTACCTCGGTTAATGTGAAGCAAAAGTCATTCATTGACAAGAAAAGTCTATTTATAGTCACCTATGCCTTCGAAAGCCTTATTACTTGCTTTAAATAGTTTTATAACCTCATAATTGATTTTAAGTTGAATTTTTTTACATTTTTTGTTAAAATATTTTATAATTAAATGCTTGCTTTGAGGAACGAGAAGCAAAACCCATCCATTGGCCAGAAAACTCTATTTATAGTCACTCAATCGTTTAAAAGCCTTATTACTCGCGTTAAATAGTTTTATAACCTCGTAACTGATTTTAAGTTGTATTTTTTGGTAGTTTGGTTAAAATATATTATGATTGAATGTCTGCTTCAAGAAATGTGAAAAAAAAACCATCCATTGGCAGGAAAAGTCCATTTATAGTCACTTAAACCTCTAAAAGCCTTATTACTCGTTTTAAATGGTTTTATAATCTCATAATTGATTTAAAGTTAAATTTTTTTACATATTTAGTTCAAATATACTACAATTGAATGAATGTTTTAGGAAAACGTGAAGCAAAAGGCATCCACTAGCAGGAAAAGTCCATTTATAGTCACTCAAGCCATCAAAAGCCTTATTACTCGCTTTAAATAGTTTTATAATTCCATAATTGATTTTAAGTTGAGTTTGTTGGCTCCATTAGTTTTTGATGATAATAAAACATTCCCATTTATCTATATCTAACCTTTCCACTTGAGTGTGTAGGACAAATACATTTAATAATTAGTTGAAAATTCAAGAGAC
>NW_018397639.1:3010-3174 GCF_002168275.2 Theobroma umbraticum | reverse complement strand
AAGGAATGGGTGACTATAAATGAACTTTTCTTACCAATGAATACCTCTTTCTTTGCGTTTCTCGAGATTGACAGTCAATTATAGTCTGTTTTAACAAAAAATATAAAACTATTTGAAGTGCGTAATAAGGCCATTTAAAGTGTGTAATAAGGCTTTTCAAGGAA
>NW_018397639.1:2404-2548 GCF_002168275.2 Theobroma umbraticum | reverse complement strand
GGATTTTTCTTCCCAATGTATGCCTTTTTCTTCATGTTTCTTAAAGTTCACATTTAATTATAATATGTTTTAACCAAAAATGTACAAAGAATTCAAATTAAATCAATTTGGAGATTATAAAACTATTTAAAGTGAGTAAAAAGG
>NW_018397639.1:2159-2394 GCF_002168275.2 Theobroma umbraticum | reverse complement strand
AATGGTTGACTATAAATGGATTTTTCTTGCCAATGAATGCCTTTTTTATTACTTTTCTCAAGATAGACATCAATTCTAGCCTGTTTTAACTAAAAATGTAAAAAAGTTCAACTTAAAATCATTTATGGCATTATAAAATCATGTAAAGCGAGTAATAAGGCTTTTTAAAGGTATGGGTAGTTATAAATGGACTTTTCTTGCCAATAAATATTTTTTTCCTCATGTTTCTCAAAGT
>NW_018397639.1:1786-1951 GCF_002168275.2 Theobroma umbraticum | reverse complement strand
AAGGCTTGAGTGACTTTAAATGGACTCTTTGTGCCAATGGTTGGCCTTTGCTTCGCGTTCCCCAAGGCAGACATTCAATTATAGCCTTTTTAAATCGAAAATGTAAAAAATTTAATTTAAAATCAATTTTGAGATTATAAAGCCTTTTAAAGTGAGTAATAAGGC
>NW_018397639.1:1637-1776 GCF_002168275.2 Theobroma umbraticum | reverse complement strand
ATAGGTGACTATAAATGGACATTTCTTACCAATGAATGCCTTTTTCCTCACGTTTCCCAAGGTAGGCATTCAATTACAACCTATCCTAACCAAAAAGGTCAAAAAATTCAACCTAAAATCAATTATGAGGTTACAAAAC
>NW_018397639.1:1445-1537 GCF_002168275.2 Theobroma umbraticum | reverse complement strand
AGTCCATTTATAGCCACCCATACCTTTAAAAAGCCTTATTACTCGCTTTACATGATTTTATAATGGCAGAATTGATTTTAAGTTGAACGTTT
>NW_018397639.1:1344-1435 GCF_002168275.2 Theobroma umbraticum | reverse complement strand
AGTTAAAACAGGCTAGAATTGATGGCTACCTTGAGAAACGTAATAAAAAAGGCATTAATTGGCAAGAAAAATCCATTTATAGTCAACCATT
>NW_018397639.1:1203-1334 GCF_002168275.2 Theobroma umbraticum | reverse complement strand
CCTTTTTACTCACTTTAAATAGTTTTATAATCTCAAAATTGATTTAATTTGAATTCTTTGTACATTTTTGGTTAAAACAGATTATAATTGAATGTGAACTTTAAGAAACATGAAGAAAAAGGCATACATTG
>NW_018397639.1:876-1193 GCF_002168275.2 Theobroma umbraticum | reverse complement strand
TCCATTTATAGTCACCCATTCGTTTAAAAGCCTCATTACTCGTTTTAAATAGTTTTATAATGGCATAATTGATTTTAAGTAGAAGTTTTTTATATATATTTTTAAACAGACTATAATTGACTGTCAATCTTGAGAAACGTAAAGAAAAAGGTATTCATTGGCAAGAAAAGTCCATTTATAGTCACCCATTCCTTCAAAAGCCTTAATACTCACTTTAAATGGTTTTGTAATCTCAAAATTGATTTAAATTTGAATTCTTTACGCATTTTTCATTAAAAAAGATTATAATTGAATGTCAACTTCAAAAAACATGAAGA
>NW_018397639.1:660-864 GCF_002168275.2 Theobroma umbraticum | reverse complement strand
TTGGCAAGAAAAGTCCATTAATAATCACCCATTCCTTCAAAAGCCTTATTACACGCTTTAAATGGCCTTATTACGCACTTCAAATGGTTTTATATTTTTTGTTAAAACAGACTATAAGTGACTGTCAATCTTGAGAAACGCAAAGAAAAAGGTATTCGTTGGCAAGAAAAGTTTATTTATAGTCACCCATTCCTTCAAAAGCCT
>NW_018397639.1:524-650 GCF_002168275.2 Theobroma umbraticum | reverse complement strand
TTTAAATGGTTTTGTAATCTCAAAATTGATTGAAATTTAAACTCTTTGCATATTTTTCATTAAAAAAGATTCTAATTGAATGTCAACATCAAGAAATATGAAGGAAAAGGCATTCATTGGCAAGAA
>NW_018397639.1:409-514 GCF_002168275.2 Theobroma umbraticum | reverse complement strand
ATAGTCACCCATTCCTTCAAAAGCCTTATTACACACTTTAAATGGTATTATAATCTCATAATTGGTTTTAAGTTCAAATTTTTTTACACTTTTGGGTAAAACATA
>NW_018397639.1:313-399 GCF_002168275.2 Theobroma umbraticum | reverse complement strand
ATGTCTAGCTTGAGAACCGTGAAGAAAAAGGCATTCATTACTAAGAAACGTGCAATTATAATCACCCATTCCTTTAAAAGCCTTGT
>NW_018397639.1:203-303 GCF_002168275.2 Theobroma umbraticum | reverse complement strand
AAATGGTTTTATAATCTCAAAATTGATTTAAATTTGGATTCTTTATACATTTTTGGTTAAAACAAACTGAATTGAATGTCTACCTTGAGAAATATGAAGA
>NW_018397639.1:108-193 GCF_002168275.2 Theobroma umbraticum | reverse complement strand
CATTGGCAAGAAAAGTCTATTTATAGTCACTCATACCTTCGAAAGCCTCATTCCTCGCTTTAAATGGTTTTATAATCTCAAAATT
>NW_018397639.1:0-98 GCF_002168275.2 Theobroma umbraticum | reverse complement strand
TGAATTCTTTGTACGTTTTTAGTTAAAACAGATTATAATTCAATGTCAACCTCAAGAAACATGAAGATAAAAGCATTCATTAGCAAGAAGAGTCCATT
>NW_018397638.1:0-3199 GCF_002168275.2 Theobroma umbraticum | reverse complement strand
GACAAGGTGGCTTCGGCACAGTTTACAAGGTATCTAAGAGTTATGACCTCCTTTCCCTGCAAATTTTATTATGAGTTTTGCTTATGTGCCGGATTGATGTATCATATCTGAATTTGTAAATTAAATTCAACTGTTCAAGGGTGTGCTAGCAGATGGGAAGGAAGTGGCAGTTAAAAGGCTGTCGAGGAGGTCGTGGCAAGGTTTAGAAGAGTTGAAGAATGAAGTCATATTAATTTCAAAACTTCAACATAAAAACCTTGTCAGGCTATGGGATGGGGAATTGAAAGGTGAGGAAAAGCTGCTCATATACGAGTTTATGCAAACAAAAGCCTTGATTTCTTCATCTTTGGTATGTCCCTTATCTTCCACAGTGACTAGAAGCTCATGTGAATCTTTTTGTTTATCAATGATCTCCAATATATAATTTCTTTTAAGATCCGGAGAAACGTCCACAACTTGACTGGAAGACATGCTGTGAAATTATAAGTGGAATTGCCAGGGGACTTCTTTATCTTCACGAGGACTCCCGACTTAAAATCATTCATAGAGATCTAAAACCCAGCAATGTATTGCTGGACCAAGACATGGTTGCCAAGATATCAGATTTCGGCATGGCAAGGATTTTTTGTGAAAATCAGAATTCAGCTAACACTAAAAGAGTTGTGGGAACATAGTGAGTTTGCATTTTCTTAAATCTTTATTCTTGACCCTTGCTTGATAAATACTAAAAGGGAAAAAAATGGCTGGTATTTATACATGAAACAGTGGATACATGGCTCCAGAATATGCAATAGAGGGATTATTCTCTGTGAAATCAGATGTTTTTAGCTTTGGGGTGATAATACTAGAGATTCTGTGCGGGAAAAAAAACAGTGGCTTTTACGTAGCGGAACATGCCCAAACACTTCTTGCATATGTGAGTTTACCTGTTTGTCAAAATTAAAGTATCCCTCCATCAGTTCAATTCTGTATTGTGTCTAAAAATTATTTGTGTGAATTCATTGGTAGGCCTGGCGACTATGGAAAGAAGGGAGAGAACTGGAAATAGTAGACCCTTGTTTGCTGGAATCATGCTCAACACCAGAAATCAATAGGTGCATTCATGTCGGGCTTTTATGCGTGCAGGAAGATCCAGCAGACAGACCCACCATATCTGATATTGTGGTTGCGTTAGGAAGTGATACGCAAACAATTGCTCTTCCAGAACCAAGGAGACCTGCATTTTCTGTTGGCAGAGTGGTTGCAGTTGATCAGTCTTCAACGAGAGATTCATCAGTAAATCAGATGACAATATCTGATATCTCAGCCCGTTGAATGTATTGACCCCAGTAACAAATGAAAGTTAATCTAACAGCTGTCGACTGATTTCATTGATAAGACGGAAGTTCAATGTTCAAAATCTCTATTCCCTATGTTCAAATATAACAAGAATATCGATAAGATTGATCTGTTAATGGGGCACGAACGTAAAATGTTATTAGCAATACTGTTTATATGCACTGTGATAATTTTCTGTTTGTTTTGGATAATCTATGAGACCTACAATTGTTTGCTTCCACCTAAATAAGGTAAAAAAAAAAAACTATCAAATTACCTTAATTATGAGAAAATGCCTTAATTAAAGAAGATTAAGGATTACATCTTTCAACACATTAGTGCACGACATTTATTATCTAAGTTTTAGTAAATTTTGTCTCACATGCATGCAAGACATAATTAATAGTAGTAGTACTACTTGAAACCTGTCAACGGACAGCAGGCTGATAGAGGGTTCTGGTCAGGTCAAGGTATCCAGTACATCGTCGGGCTTAAAGTGGTGAAAGGGCGGAACGCACTTTCCAGGAACTACGCCAAGTGTAGTAAAATTTACCAGCATTCAATTTATCTGCCTTAAGTTGTAGCCTGATTTAGTGATTCCGCCTTCTTTGTCTGTTGAATTTTCCCTTTGCTTATTAGCAAATAATCAACTGCGTGTTGGATTGATTTGTACCCCAAAATGTCGCAGTCATTGTTTCAGTGGATCCATTCGTTTTTTTTTTCCACATTCTTGGTCAATTTATTGCATTTCCACGTAGTTTCCCAGTATACTATTTAAGAAATTCATCAACGGGTGCACATGATATGACTTTCACTTGACGGTTCTTGCTCACCAGAAACTGCTTGTCAGGATTTCTATCTCATACCAATATTTAAGGTCTACCTGAAGGTTAAGCTGCAGTTGAGCCAATATTGCAGTGTTGCTGAAACTGGAGAGACAAGATATGGATCATTCTAGGTCTACAAAAACCATTCCTTTGCTTTTACTTTTGCTTTGTTCTTTTCTATTTGGTCTTCATGATCTTGCTCTTGCTGATCCTCCCTACCTACATTGTTCAAACAACACTAGCAATAATTTATTGAATAGCTCATTTCAAAATAATCTCAACAATCTCCTTTCTTTATTACATTCAGGGGCTTCTATCTCCAAATACAACAATACCTCTTATGGGAATGGCACCGATGGAGTTTATGGTCAGTACATGTGCCTCGACAATGTTTCATATGGAACCTGCCAAGCCTGCATCTCTGGTGCATTGCAGGCTATCGTGAATCTTTGTCGAAACAGAATGGAAGTAGTCGTATGGGAGGAAAATTGACAATTGCGCTACTCAGATATTAAGTTTTTTGGCCGATTGAATGTGGCAGACAATTTTTGCAAAGATAATGTTATTAACATCTCTGATCCTGTACACTTCCAATCTATTGTAGAGAACAAGCTGCAACATCTTACCAAAAGGGCAGCATTCAATTCTTCAGCAAATATGTATGCTGCTGGAGGAGAACCAAACACAGCAGATGACACCCTGTATGCTATGGTGCAGTGCACCCGAGACTTATCCCCAGATGACTGCAACAAATGCCTTGAGGCTGCCATTAAAGATGTTTCTTCTGAGTGCTATGCTTCTGGGGGGGCGCGACTTCTTAGCAGCAGCTGCTATCTTAGGTATGAGTTATATGCCTTCTATGAAGGCCCCAAAGAGTCCTCTGTTTCCACCAAAAAGGAAGGAGGTAAGCAAATTTATTTCAATTTAAGAATTGATTACATGAACCTCTTAATAAATAAATAAATAAAATCCTCTGAAAGTGATACTAGTATTTGCTCCCTCAAATTCAGGCGGTGGAAGGAAAATATGGATGATTGTAGTTCTTACAATTGGAT
>NW_018397637.1:1685-3227 GCF_002168275.2 Theobroma umbraticum | reverse complement strand
TATATATATATATAAAGTTTTATACATGTAATAATAAAAATTTAAAAATTGAGGGGTAACAGCCTCCACCATCCATTATCCCTTTGGCTCTACCATCGGTTATGGTTATGTGACCTTACATGCTTCTTTTCATTAATTTTTGTTTAAAACTTAACAAAAATAAAAGTATATGAAATTAAAGTGCAATTCTAAAATTCACATTCGAGCATGATGTAGTGATAAATTTCATATTTATCCCCTTTTATTTCTTCCTTGGTTGTCACTCGAGTGCTGCTCCTATTTCATGTTTGGTTTATTACAAATTTTTGGAGTATTCATTGTGGGTTGCAAGTGTAGCTTTTGTGGTCACTTTGGCTTGAGCTTTGAAATCCTCTTTTGTGTATTTGAAGTAGAAGACATTATTTTGATGTGTTTGAGTTTTGGGCAAATTCTGCAGCAAGGTCATCATTTTTGACCTTATTATAAGGTCAATTAATAAAGACAATCAGATTTATAAGATTAAATTATAGTCATTGATTTAAAATTAAAAAAAAACCAGTAAACCAATTTAATTGATAAACAAAAAATTCTCTTTTTGATGGACTCTTTTTATGCCTTATTAATAGAAATCATTTATTTGCATTTCTTTTATTATTGGTTGAAATTTCGTATTACAAATAGCATTATCATTATAATAAATCAAAAAGTTAAAATTAAAAATGTATAATAATAAAAATAAAAATATATGCAATTTAAAATTGTCATTAAAAAACTTAGACATAAATATTTTAAAAGTTATGATTAAAAATCCTTAATGTAAAGCAATAAGAATTGACATAAAAACTCGTACAGGTAGAATAACTAAATTGAAAATCTTAACATAAATTAGTAAAAGTTAAGTAACAAGTCAATTAAAAAATTAATTTTAATAAAAAATAAATATTTAAATTTATATTCTCGAACTAAAATTGTTTAACGATATACAAATTTTAATTTTTAAATAAAAATAAAAATAATAAAAATAATTATAATTCAAAATTGACATAAATGAACCTTGACGTAAAACTGTAACAATTGATATAAAAACTTATAAAAGTGAAATAACTAAATTTTAAATCTTAACGTAAATGTGTGAAAGTTAACATAACAAGTTAATTAAGTAAAAAACTCTAATTTTAGTAAAAAATAAACATTTATATTTATATTCTTGGATTAAAAGTATTTAATAATATATAAATTTTAATTTTTAAATAAAGAATAATAAAGATAAAAATAATTATAATTGAAAATTAACATAGAAAAGTCTTGGCGTTAAACTATGAGAATTGACGTAAAAATTTATAAATGTGGAATAATTAAATTTTAAATCTTAACGTAAATGTGTGAAAGTTAACGTAACAAGTCAATTAAATAAAAAAAATCTACCTTTAGTAAAAAATAAATATTTGAATTTATATTCTTGAACTAAAAGTATTTAACGATATATGAATTTTAATTTTGAAGTTTTGACGTACAACTATAATAATTGGCGTAAAAATTTATAAAGATGAAATAATTAAATTT
>NW_018397637.1:1426-1675 GCF_002168275.2 Theobroma umbraticum | reverse complement strand
CGTAAATGTGTGAGAGTTAACGTAACATGCGAATTAAGTAAAAAAATCTAATTTTAATGAAAAAATATTTAAATTTATATTTTCGTGCTAAAAGTGCTTAACGATATATAAATTTTAATTTTTAAATAAAAAATAAAAAAAAATTATAGGTCAATATTGACATAGATAAGCCTTGAAGTAAAACTATAAAAATTAACGTAAAAACTTATAAAGGTGAAATAACTAAATTTTAAATCTTAACATAAATGT
>NW_018397637.1:1000-1402 GCF_002168275.2 Theobroma umbraticum | reverse complement strand
TTAAGTAAAAAACTCTAATTTTAGTGAAAAATAAACATTTATATTTATATTCTTAGATTAAAAGTGTTTAATAATATATAAATTTTAATTTTTAAATAAAGCATAATTAGATAATAATTGATATTTAAAAAAATTTAACATAGAAAAGCTTGACGTTAAACTATAAGAATTGAAGTAAAAACTTAAAAAGGTGAAATAAATAAATTTTAAATCTTAACGTAAACGTGTGAAAGTTAACGTAACAAGTCAATTAAATAAAAAAAAATCTAACTTTAGTGAAAAATAAATATTTCAATTTATATTCTCGAACTAAAAGTTTTTAACGATATACAAATTTTAATTTTTAAGTTTTGACGTAAAACTGAAACAATTGGAGTAAAAATTTATAAAGATGAAATAATT
>NW_018397637.1:0-990 GCF_002168275.2 Theobroma umbraticum | reverse complement strand
TCTTAATGTAAATGTGTGAGAGTTAACGTAACAAGTTAATTAAGTAAAAAAATCTAATTTTAAATAAAAAATATTTAAACTTATATTTTAGTGCTAAAAGTGGTTAACGATATATAAATTTTAATTTTTAAATAAATAATAAAAAAAATTATAGTTCAATATTGACGTAAAAACTTATAAAGGTGAAATAACTAAATTTTAAATCTTAACGTAAATATTTGAATGTCAACGTAATAAATTAATTAAGTAAAAAAGATTTAATTTTAATGAAAAATAAACATTTGTATTTATATTATCAGGCTAAAAATATGTAATGATATTCAAAATTTTACTTTTAAATAAAAAATAATAAGAATAAAAATAATTATCATTCAAAATTGACATAAAAAAGCCTTGACATAAAATTGTAAGAATTGACATAAAAACTTATAACGGTAGATTAACTACATTTTAAATCTTAACGCAAATGTGTGAGAGTTAACGTAATAAATTAATTAAATAAAAAAATTTAATTTTAATGAAAAATAAGTATTTATATTTATATTATCGGGTTAAAAGTATGTAACAATATAATAACTTTAATTTTTAAATAAAAATAATAAAGATAAAAATAATTTATGATTTAAAATTAACATAGATAAGTTTCGACGTAAAACTATAAGAATTGACGTAAAAACTTATAAAGTTGGAATAATTAAATTTTAAATCCTAACGTAAACATGTGAGAGTTAACATAATAAATCAATTAAATAACAAAATTTAATTTTAGTAAAAAATAAATATTTAAATTTATATTTTCAAACTAAAAGTATTTAACGATATACAAATTTTAATTTTTAAATAAAGGATAATAAGGATAAAAATAATTATAGTTTAAAATGTACATAGAAAAATCTTGATGTAAAATTGTAAGAATTAACGTAAAAACTTATAAAGATGAAATAATTAAATTTTAAATCCTAACATAAATGTGTGAGAGTTAACATAATA
>NW_018397636.1:3178-3435 GCF_002168275.2 Theobroma umbraticum | reverse complement strand
TTATTACTCGTTTTAAATGGTTTTATAATATCATAATTGATTTTAAGTTGAATGTTTTTTTATTTTTATTTAAAACAGATTATATTTAATTGTCCTCCTCAAGAAATGTGAAGGTAAAATCATTCATTGACAAGAAAAGTACATTTATAGTAATCCATGCCTTGAAAAGCCTTATCACTTACTTCAAATAGTTTTATAATCTCATAATTTATTTTCAGTTTAATTTTTTTATATTTTTTATTAAAATATATTATAAT
>NW_018397636.1:2265-3168 GCF_002168275.2 Theobroma umbraticum | reverse complement strand
CTTTGAGAAACATGAAGCAAAAGTCACCCATTTACAAGCAAAGTCCATTTATAGTCACCTAAGCCTTCGAAAGCCTTATTACTCACTTTAAATAGTTTTATAATCTCATAATTGATTTTAAGTTGAATTTTTTTACATTTTTAGTTAAAACAGATAATATTTAAATGTCTACCTTGAGAAATATGAAAAAAAAAGTCAATCATTGATAAGAAAAGTCTATTTATAGTCACCCATGACTTCGAAAGCTTTATTACTTGCTTTAAATGGTTTTCTAATCTCATAATTGAAAGCTTTATTACACTTTTGGTTAAGATACATTATAATTAAATATATGCTTCTGGAAACATGAAGCAAAAGCCGTCCATTGGCAAGATAAGTCCATTTATAGTCACTCAAGCCTTTGAAAACCTTATTTCTCGCTTCAAATGATTTTATAATCTTATAATTCATTTTAAGGTGGATTTTTTTACATTTTTGGTTAAAACTTATAATATTTGAATGTTTACCTCAAGAAATGTGAAGGAAAAGCCATTCGTTGGTAAGAAAAGTCTATTTACAGTCACCTATACCTTTGAAAGACTTATTACTTGCTTTAAATGTTTTTATAACCTCATAATTAATTTTAAGTTGAATTATTTTACACTTTTGGTTAAAATAGATTATATTTAAATGTCTACCTTGAGAATGTGAAGAAAAAATTATTCATTGACAAGAAAGGCCCATTTATAGTCACTCATGCCTTTAAAAGCCTTATTACTTACTTTAAATGGTTTTATAATCTCATAATTGATTTTAAGTTGAATTGTTTTACATTTTTGGTTAAAATATATTAGAAGTGAATGTTTGCTTTAGGAAACATGAAACAAAAGCTACCCATTGATAAGAAAAGTCCATTTATAGTCA
>NW_018397636.1:2057-2255 GCF_002168275.2 Theobroma umbraticum | reverse complement strand
CGAAAGCCTTATTACTTGCTTTGTTATAATCTCATAATTTATTTTAAATTGAATTTTTTATATTGTTAGTTAAAATAGATTATAATTGAATGTTTACTTTAGAAAACATGAAGCAAAAGCCATCCATTGGAAAGAAAGGTCCATTTACAGTCCTTTAAACCTTCGAAATCCTTATTACTTACTTTAAATGGTTTTATA
>NW_018397636.1:0-2047 GCF_002168275.2 Theobroma umbraticum | reverse complement strand
TGATTTTAAGTTGTATTTTTTTACATTTTTGGATACAATAGATTATAATTGAATGTCTGCTTTAGGAAACGTGAAGCAAAAGCCATCCATTGGCAAGAAAAGTCCATTTATAGTCTCTCAAGCCTTCAAAATCCTTATGACTCACTTTATATGGTTTTATAATCTTATAATCAATTTTAAGTTGAATTGTTTTACATTTTTGGTTAAAACAGATTATATTTGAATGTATGTCTTGGAAAATGTGAAGCAAAAGCCATCCACAGGTAAGAAAAGTCCATTTATAGTGACTTAAGCCTTCGAAAGCCTTATTACTTGCTTGAAATGGTTTTACCATCTCATAATTAATTTAAGTTGAATTTTTTTACATTTTTGGTTAAAATATTTTAGAACTGAATGTCTACCTTGAGAAACATGAAGTAAAAGTCACTCATTGACAAGAAAAGTACATTTATAGTCTTTCAAGCCTTCGAGAGCCTTATTACTCGCTTTAAGTGGTTTTATAATCTCGTAATTGATTTTAAGTTGAATTTTTTATATTTTTGGTTAAAACAAATTATAATTGAATATCTGCCTTAGAGAACATGAAGAAAAAGTTATTCATTGATAAGAAAAGTTTTATAATTGGTTAAAACATTTATAGTCACCAATACCTTTGACAGCCTTATTACTTCCTTTAAATAGTTTTATAAACTCTTAATTGATTTTAAGTTGAATTTTTTTATATTTTTTGTTAAAATATATTATAATTGAATGTCTACTTCTGAAAATGTGAAAGAAAAGCCATCCATTGGCAAGAAAGCCCGTTTATAGATACTTAAGCCTCCGAAAGTCTTATTACTAGCTTTAAATGATTTTATAATCTCATAATTGATTTTAAATTAAATTTTTTCACATTTTTGTTCAAACAAATTATATTTAAATGTTTTTCTTGAGAAATGTGAAGAAAAAGCCAATCATCGACAAGAAAAGTCCATTTATAGTCACTCATACCTTCGAAAGCTTTATTACTTGCTTTAAATGATTTTATAATTTCATAATTGATTTTAAGTTAAATTTTTTAACCCTTTTGGTTAAAATGTTATAATTGAATGTCTGCTTTGGGAAACGTAAAGTAAAAGCCATCCATTGGCAAGAAAAGTCTATTTATAGTCACTCAAGCCTTTGAAAGCCTTATTTCTTATTTTAAATAGTTTTAGAATCTTATAATTGATTTTAAGTTGGATATTTTTACATTTTTGGTTAAACTAGATAATATTTGAATGTCTGCCTCAAGAAATATGAAGAAAAAATTATTCATTGGTAAAAAAAGTCTATTTATTGTCACCTACAGCTACGAAGCCTTATTACTTGCTTTAAATGGTTTTATAATGTCATAATTAATTTTACGTTGAATTATTTTATATTTTTTATTCAATTATATTATAAATGAATGTCTACTTCAGGAAACGTGAAGCAAAAGCCATCCACTAGTAAGAAAAATCCATTTATATTTACTCAAGCCTTCGAAAGTCTTATTACTCACTTTAAATGGTTTTATAAACTCATAATTGATTTTAAGTTGAATTTTATTATATTTTTTTATTCAAACAGATTATATTTAAATGTTTGCCTTAAGAAATATAAAGAAAAAACCATTCATTGCTAGGAAAAGTCCATTTATAGTCACCCATACTTTCGAAAGCCTTATTCCTGGCTTTAAATGGTTTTATAATCTCGTAATTGATTTTAAGTTGAATTCTTTTTTATTGTTGGTCAAAATAGATTATAATTGAATGTCTGTCTCAAAAAATGTGAAGCAAAAGTCATCCATTAGGGGAATGGTCCATTTATAGTCACTCATACCTTCGAAAGTATTATTACACACTTTAAATGGTTTTATAATGTCATAGCTAATTTTAAGCTGAATTTGTTTTACATTTTTTGTTAAAATATATTGTAATTAAATGTCAACATCAGGAAATATGAAGTAAAAGCCATTCGTTGGATTGAAAGTTCTATTTATAGTTACCCATACCTTTGAAAGCCTTATCAATTACTTTAAATGGTT
>NW_018397635.1:2861-3492 GCF_002168275.2 Theobroma umbraticum | reverse complement strand
CTTTCGAAGGTATAGGTGACTATAAATGGACTTTACCTACCAATGAAAGGCTTTTTCTCCACGTTTCTCAAGATAAACATTCAATTCTAATATGTTTTAATCAAAACTGTAAAAAAATTCAACTTAAAGTCAATTAGGAGATTATAAAACTACTTAAAGAGAGTAATAATGCTTTCGAAGGCAGATGTGACTATAAATAGACTTTTCTTGCCAATAAATAGTTTTTTCTTCACGTTTTTTGAGGCAGACAATCAATTATAATCTATTTTAACCCAAAACATAAAAAAATCAACTTGAAATCAATTATGAGATATAAACCCATTTAAAACGAGTAATAATGCTTTCGAAGGTATGGGTGACTGTAAATACACTTTTCTTGCTAATTAATTGCTTTTTCTTCACGTTTTTGAAGACAAACATTCAATTATAATATATTTTAATAAAAAATATAAAAAATTCAGTTTAAAATTAATTATGAGATTATAAAAACTATTGGAAGTGAGTAATAATACTTTCGACGGTATAGGTGACAATAAATAGACTTTACCTGCCAATGAAAGGTTTTTACTTCACGTTTCTCAAGATAGACATTCAATTATAATCTGTTTTAATTAAAAATGTAAAAAAATTC
>NW_018397635.1:936-2851 GCF_002168275.2 Theobroma umbraticum | reverse complement strand
CAATTATGAGATTATAAAACTATTTAAAGCGTGTAATAATATCTTCGTAGGTATGGGTGACTATAAATGCACTTTTCTTGCTAATGAATGGTTTTATCTTCACATTTCAAGAGAAACATTCCATTATAATATATTTTAGTGAAAAATATAAAAAATTCAACTTAACATCAATTATAGGATTATAAAATCATTTAAAGCGAGTAATAATACTTTCAAAGGTATGGGTGACAATAAATGGACTTTATCTGTCACTAAAAGGCTTTTTCTTTACGTTTCTCAAGTTAGACATTCAATTATAATTTATTTTAATAAAAAATGTAAAAAAATTCAACTTAAAATTAATTATTAGATTATAAAACTATTTAAAGCGTGTAATAATACTTTCGAAGGTGTGAGTGACCAAAAATGCACTTTCTTGCTAATGAATGGCTTTATCTTCACAATTTTAAGGACAAACATTCAATTATAATATATTTTAATAAAAATATAAAGAATTAACTTAAAATCAGTTATGAGATTATAAAACCATTTAAAGTGAGTAATAATACTTTCGAAGGTATGGGTGACTATAAATGGACTTTACTTGCCAATGAAAGGCTTTTGCTTCACGTTTCTCAAGATAGACATTCAATTATAATCTGTTTTAATCAAAAAATTAAGAAAACTTAACATAAAATAATTTTGAGATTATACAACCACTTAAAGAGAGTAATATTACTTTTGAAGGCATAAGTCAATATAAATGAACTTTTCTTGCCAAATAATGGTTTTTTCTTCATGTTTCTTAAGGTGGACAATCAATTATAATCTATTTTAACCAAAAACGTAAAAAAATTTAACTTAAAATCAATTATGACATTATAAAATCATTTAAAACGAGTAATAATGCTGTCGAAGGCATGGGTGGCTGTAAATGCACTTTTCTTGCTTATGAATCACTTTTTCTTCCCGTTTCTCAAGACAAACATTCAATTATAATATATTTTAATGAAAAAAAAAATCAACTTAAAATCAATTATGAGATTATAAAACCATTTAAAGCGAGTAATAATACTTTCGAAAGTATGGATAGCTATAAATGGACTTTAACCTGCTAATGAAAGGCTTTGTCTTCACGTTTCCCAAGATAGACATTCAATTATAATCTGTTTTAATGAAAAATGTAAAAAAATTTAACTTAAAATCAATTACGAGATTATAAAACTATTTAAAATGTGTAATAATGCCTTCGAAGGTGCAGGTGACTATAAATAGACTTTTCTTACTAATGAATGGCTTTATCTTCATGTTTCTCAAGAGAAATATTCAAATATAATATATTTTAATGAAAAATATAAAAAATTTAACTTAAAATCAACTATGAGATTATAAAATCATTTAAAATGAGTAATAATACTTTCGAAGGTATAGGTGACTAGAAATGGACTTTACCTACCAATGAAAGGCTTTTTCTTCACGTTTCTCAAGATAGACATTCAATTATAATTTGTTTTAATCAAAAATATAAAAAAATCAACTTAAAATCAATTATGAGATTTTAAAACTATTTACAGCATGTAATAATACTTTCGAAGGCATGGGTGACTAAAAATGCACTTTTTTTGCTAATGAATGGCTTTATCTTCACATTTTTCAAGATAAATATTCAATTATAATATATTTTAAAAAAATATAAAAAAAATTCAACATAAAATCAGTTATTAGATTATAAAACCATTTAAAGTGAGTAATAATACTTTCGAAGGTATGGGTGGCTATAAATGGACTTTACCTACCGATGAAAGGCTTTTTCTTCACGTTTCCTAAGATAGACAATCAATTATAATCTGTTTTAATCAAAAATTTAAAAAAACTTAACATAAAATCAATTATGAGATTATACAACCACTTAAAGAGAGTAATATTACTTTCGAAG
>NW_018397635.1:705-864 GCF_002168275.2 Theobroma umbraticum | reverse complement strand
TTCTTGAGGTGGACAATCAATTATAATCTATTTTAACCAAAAACGTAAAAAAATTTAATCTAAAATCGATTATGACATTATAAACCCATTTAAAACGAGTAATAATGGTGTCGAAGGCATTGGTGACTATAAATGCACTTTTCTTGCTTATGAATAACT
>NW_018397635.1:497-695 GCF_002168275.2 Theobroma umbraticum | reverse complement strand
ACTTAAAATCAATTATGAGTTTACAAAACCATTTAAAGCAAGTAATAATACTTTCGAAGGTATGGGTAACTATAAATAGACTTTACCTGCCAATGAAAGGCTTTTTCTTCACGTTTCTTAAGATAGACTTTCAATTATAATCTTTTTTAATAAAAAATGTAAAAAAATTCAACTTCAAATCAATTATGAGATTATAAA
>NW_018397635.1:179-479 GCF_002168275.2 Theobroma umbraticum | reverse complement strand
TATTACCTTCGAAGGTATGGGTGACTATAAATAGACTTTTCTTACTAATGAATGAGTTTATCTTCATGTTTCTCAAGAGAAATATTCAAATATAATATATTTTAATAAAAAATATGAAAAATTCAACTTAAAATTAATTATGAGATTATAAAATCATTTAAAACAAGTAATAATACTTTCGAAGGTATAGGTGACTATAAATGGGCTTTACCTACCAATGAAAGGCTTTCTCTTCACGTTTCTCATAATAGACATTCAATTATAATTTGTTTTAATCAAAAATGTAAAAAAAATTCAAGT
>NW_018397635.1:0-100 GCF_002168275.2 Theobroma umbraticum | reverse complement strand
TTTTTTGCTAATGAATGGCTTTATCTTCACGTTTCGCAAGACAAACATTCAATTTAATATATTTTAATAAACAATATCAAATATTCAACTTAAAATCAAT
>NW_018397634.1:1028-3643 GCF_002168275.2 Theobroma umbraticum | reverse complement strand
GGGGCTAGTTTGTTGAAAGTCTTTAAATACATGCTGTTGACCAATTTGTTTCATTCACAAGACCTGTATAATACCCCTGACAGTAACAGAAAATCTATTTAAATATTTCCGATGCATCAGCCTGTGTAGCTAAAAAACCTCTCTAAGAACACATCCAAAAGAGAAAGGAAGCAAGGAATCCCAAACTAAAACTAGACTTTAAAATTCAGCAGAAACTAACCATTTTCAGCCAAAGGAACCTTGCAAAAGTACCAGCGGACATCACCCCCATCAGAAGGACTCCTCGTCTGTGCAAGATACTTCTGACGACCCTTGCAATGCTCTATCACATCCTCCAATCTGGCAATGTTATATGGCGTGTTCTTCAACAAATCGGGTGATGTTTCCTCCACCCCACTTGCTCCCACAATCCTGGGGTTCACTGCCGAATCCGCCATCTAAACCAAAGCTTCAATCAAAACAAAATAGCTGCAGTTGTCTCAAGTTAAGTACTGGTTTGTTTTGATTCTTTCTTTCCGCAATAGCAAACAGAGGCAAATGCTATTGGAATTTAGCTTGAAGCCTTTTGACCAATTTTAATTCTACAAATTGAAGAAACATGAAAAGAAACAAAAACCCATCAAAGAAAACGTCGAGTTTGACCGAAAATAGAAACCCAAAATTCCAATTTCAGAAATTTTTAAAAGCCTGTTCTCTTAATTCTTAAAACCCAAATCTAAGTGATACATATTAATAAGTTTAACAACCTTCAATTCGAAAAGCAAACCGAAATAAAGTTGTCCAAGGAAAAACAAAACAGTACCTTTCTTTATTGATTGTGTCTTCAGAATTTGTCAATATTCTTCTGCTGATATCAGACCATCCATCCTTCATGCAGGAGCAACATTCGTGGAATTAAGCAAACTTTAAAACCCAAACCGTAAAACAACGATGGAGGCTTTATCAGGTACCTTATGAAAATGGGGTTTCTTTGAATTCCGCAGCAGTGTTAGTTTCCAAAGCCTCTACGTCATCTCCTATTTAAAATAGCAAAACAAGAGAACCAAGCTAACCGAATTCCTTTCCAGTTACTTTTTGTTAATAAAATATATTGTAAAATGTTCAAAGTTGAAGGGTTGAATGGCAGTTGTGTGAATTGAATGTCTGGTACAATTGGAGCAACAACCATGAAGAAGCTTACACAAAAGAGAGAGAAAGAAATGACGGTTGCATTCTCCTTTTGTAATTCTACACCTTCCCCCCTCTCTCTTTATATTTTTCATTTTCAATTTTGTTTGCTTTCCAGAGAATTTTAACTTTGCTTAGGAACTTGGAAATCTGGATATGACCTGTTCTTGGGTTTTGACTCCCTATTTTTCTATTACCGATTTTCTAATTTTTCAAAACTTTTATTATTATTTAGAGTAAATTAGATCATATGTTAACAGGTGGTTTATTTCTTATTTTTCAGATATATTCATATCTTAATTGAATTTTGTAAATATAAAAATATTAACAATTATTAATTATGTCGTGATTTTATACATATAGATGAATACGTTTAATAAATGTGTAACACGAAAAAACTCGACTAACTCGTTTTATTAAATTTATTAAGTTAAATTGTATACGAAACAATTAAAGATTATATAATTTATAACTTGTTTATATTATTAATACAATTAACACAATTATATCGATTAAATTTATACATATATAGTTAAAATATAATCCTCTTATTTAAATTTACAACCAAAACTTATAAATATCATAATATTTATGAAATAGAATAAAATTTCATATCAATACGTCTTAATTGTCATAATAGTTTATTCGAATAAATAAATGAGCCTTAACTGTTAACTGAATGTGCTTATATGATAAGTGTACATAACTAAATAAATGAATAATAAATAAATTATGATTGCACAATAACACAATTAATTAATTATATTTTAAACAGGTTAAATAAATTTAATACTATTTATTCGTGTTTTAACCACACAATTAATAGTAAACGCTACAATAAATCTAACCTTATTATATGATCAATTAATAAAATTTTTAAAAAATAATAAAAATATGTATAATAGGTTAACAGGTAAATACCATATATAATTTCACCAAGAAGATGTCCAAATTTTTTTTTTTTGAGACACCAAAAGATGTCCAATTTCAATTGGTATTAAATAATGTATAAAATATTTTTTGAAAAAAAAATTTACAAAATAGGTCAATTTGATTATGAAATGCAATGATTTTATGGATTAATGTAATGAAAAATGATTGAAATAGTTTTATCTAATCAAATCAATGGTCATTTTCAATTTGCTCATAGATTGTAAAGCGAAGATGACATAAAGAGTTTGGTCCTCATCAAAATTTTTGATTTGACATTTGATTTGTAATAAGGAAAGAGACTATTTCTTTTCAAGCAACTTCATTTCCCTCTATTTAGGCTATTTGATCCAAAACTATTATTTGTTACATGTTATTTGACTTTAGTTATGCTTGAGTTATTAGATTTTCGATTTCACATGTGAATTAAGCACATCGATGAATACTGCGAATAACACATAATAATAGAAATGCATCTCTATTTAACTTAGAGAATAAGCCACTTATAGTCACTATAA
>NW_018397634.1:531-792 GCF_002168275.2 Theobroma umbraticum | reverse complement strand
GCAATGTAAGATTGCAATGCAATCACATTGCAACCAATGGATGTAATGTAATTGCAGTCCAAAACCAATGCAATCACATTACATTGCACTTTACAATGTTCTTAAAGACAATTCTACCCTTCAACTTTATTATCTTATTAATAATATTTTATAATATTATAATTAAAATAAATATATAATATAAGAATAAATATTAAAATATAATATAATATAAAAAATTAATATTTATATAATATAGATAAAACAAATTAAAATAAAATA
>NW_018397634.1:0-130 GCF_002168275.2 Theobroma umbraticum | reverse complement strand
TATTAAACTTATATTTTAATAATTATGGGTAATTTTGACAATTAGCATTACATTTCCACTAAAGTACTTGTAAACTAAACACTGTAATGTTATCTTCTCTGCATTTTAATCATTATTTTACTTACATACC
>NW_018397633.1:3280-3606 GCF_002168275.2 Theobroma umbraticum | reverse complement strand
GAATAAATTCTATAGAAACATAATGAATGTTGATACACAGTTGATAACACTAAAAAGAACTAGTACTTAAGCTTTTTCTCAGAAGAGAAAGAAAACAGAAAGAAGGATACAGAAGCAGATAGATACTTAGTTCCTAGCACAACCTTTACATAAATAATAAGAGAGAGTCGGGCCACTTGATGTTGCGGCTTTATTCTTAAGTTAATAAAGAAAAAGCAAATGAACTTGGACGCCTAAAACCCATGGTTTGTTGATTTCTAGAGGTTGATCAAGCTGATCACTGCCTGACTTCAATTCTGTAGAAGTTCTCACCATCTTCTTTGTAA
>NW_018397633.1:2732-3270 GCF_002168275.2 Theobroma umbraticum | reverse complement strand
TAGCGTTGATTCTTGCAGCAGCAAAATCCGTCCACTGATCCCCGGAGAGGGTATAGCTGCCTTCTTGACCCTCGCATTGAAAAACCCACCATTCTGAGCCGTCGGTAACGCTCAGATTACCACTCAGGAGTGCGTGGCCATGATACCGGAACCTCAACTTTCTGGTATGATTTCTTGCAAGATTGGTCTCAAAGATCCTGGCCATTTCTGCTTCACAAAACTTAGCCCTTGGAAGATGTAATTTGAGTTGCACTTCCTCAAGTTTTCAGTGTGTGATTCATCCCTCCGCCAAAGAGAGGTTTATATAGAACGAAGCTGCTTAACTTACCCGAGCGAACAAATAAAATAAAATCTGAATATAATTGACGAGAGAAGGCTGAAATCTTTCCGAGCAGCTT
This sequence comes from Theobroma umbraticum, assembly GCF_002168275.2. NCBI lineage: Eukaryota > Viridiplantae > Streptophyta > Magnoliopsida > Malvales > Malvaceae > Theobroma > Theobroma umbraticum. The sequence continues at coordinate 2,872 of NW_018397633.1, read as the reverse complement.
TGAGAAATTGGATCGACTGGTTTCATCATGCATGATACATTTCTTAGCCTTTGTTAGTTATTGCAAGAAAGCTTAACGATTTTACTTACATATAATATCGGGCATGATCAGAAACCAAGGTCAAATTAGAAGAGAAGCGT
>NW_018397633.1:2587-2722 GCF_002168275.2 Theobroma umbraticum | reverse complement strand
AGGTTGATGATTGCGAGATGTCGGCATTTTCATTCCAAATAGAGAAAAGTTTAGAAGTGGACAAACGAATGAGAACGAAAATCCCACACATAAGATCAATAAGGATAAGGATCATCATGCTCGCGAGATGCAAAG
>NW_018397633.1:1756-2577 GCF_002168275.2 Theobroma umbraticum | reverse complement strand
CCTTTTGTATCTAATGCTGCTCGCTCGCCAGCTTGCTTGATCTCTTGCTGGCAATTTGTTAAAAAATCAACACAAGTTCATGCAACTACTTGCTGGCAATTTGTTGATCTCTTTATGCATATGGTTTCTTCTCTTTCTTTGAGAAAAATAAAAGGTCAACAAGTTCCTAACTCAGTGAATTACTATTAAGTCCTTTACCAGTTGAGAAAACTCATTTGGATACCAAACTTTTCAATTGTTTCATTTAGATCCTAAATATCTTTAAATAATGTCTTATTATTAAATAATTTCATTCAAAATGGAAATACCCACGTGTCAAAAAGGTAGTTGCCCATATATATGAACACTTTTCATCCGGTAACAATTTAAAGGGGTTGGAATTAAAATGATATAATTAAAAGATTAGGGTTCAAAATGAAAGATCACCAATGCATTTTATAATCTACATTTCTCCATCATAAATTGCCCTTGAATGTATGCTAATTATTTTTAATAACTTCATCTTCTTTTCAATGCATATATTACTAAAATATATGTTCTTGTCTTAAAAACTCATATTAAATAATACAAATTTAATGTCTTTCATCATTGGCTCGTGTAATACCTTTAACTTTATCTAAAGAAAATTATAAATTGAGTGGTAAATTTACAAAAGTTATTATGTCTAACTCTAAAGATCTAATCATATGCACTTAATTTGACTCGAAAATGTCACTCAATACAATTTTTCCATTTCCTGTATCTAGACTCTCTTTATGCAATTGCTATAGTTTTAATATCGATTTTGATTTGTCAAAACTACTACTAGTTGGAATTTTTCA
>NW_018397633.1:1065-1479 GCF_002168275.2 Theobroma umbraticum | reverse complement strand
TAACCCATAATAAAATGTATCAATTATTTAATTAAATATTTGAATATTATATTTACTTGGACTCGCTTATTTTATTAATTTTAAATTATATGGACATAAATAGCCAATCCAATTCTTTTTTATTATAATAGTGGTTCAAGCTTGCTATTAAAGGAAGTGCGTCACGCTTGAATTTTTTGTTTCCAGAGTTGTTGAAAGGATTTTGCGACAGTGACGGATACTACTTAAAACAGACTTATTATTTGCCTGTCGAAAAGAGAAAGTTCCAATTCAACAATCGGCCGACAATTTCATTTCTCAAGCTTATCGAAACACAGGGAAAATATAATGTGCAAAACTCTTTAACTTATAGATATAATTATTTTAATATTTTTCAATTAATTTGACAGCTTATAGTGGAACACAAATATAAAA
>NW_018397633.1:962-1055 GCF_002168275.2 Theobroma umbraticum | reverse complement strand
TTAATAATCAATAAATGATGAAACCGTGTTAGAAAAAAAATATGAAAAATTTGAAGAAAGGAAATAAATTGACAAAAGTAGCACCATCGCACT
>NW_018397633.1:0-952 GCF_002168275.2 Theobroma umbraticum | reverse complement strand
AATCACTAATCCAACAAGATTAATATTTTGTTCTCAATCAAGAGCTAATCTTATTAATATAAGACATCTTTAACATACATAAATCATTAGTCAAAACGTGAATGTAACATTTGACCATGATAACTTCACACATGCCATAAAATTATAATTGCCTTAATATCTAAAATAAAAAGACATGACTCTTGCGAAGATTATACAATAGTAAAAACAACAGTAAACTCCATCCCCTATTAAAACTTATGACCAATAATTATAAAAGAAACCAAATTGAGTAATACAATCCAAATGGACCTAAAAGTAAAATTATAGTCCCAACACCGGAATTTCAAGCTGATGGCAGATCAATACTGAGCAGGATTATTCTTATAACTTAATTAGAAACCGAACCAGCAAACTTCTATATCTAAAGGGCTAGCAGCACTAATCTCTAGCGCACTTCAATTCGGTATTCGGCACCAGATCCTTCATATGCAACATGCTCTTAATTCATAAGCGACAGTGATTGTGTGATGAAAACTAGTAAAAACTAATTCACAAATATTAATACTAAATTCTATAATAATCCATAGAAATGACATGGAAAATACAAACACATACATAAAGCAACACCCTATTACACAAACTTTGCTGACAAATTTATTGAGTCCATAGCTGAACTAACAAATTATAAAAGAGTGATGATTTCTGTCTAAAAGCCTCTGATCACTTCGATTTTGTACTCTGCTTCAGAGCTCCACCCGTCATTGTTGGAAATGGCGACCCTATCACCCACTCCAACGTGATTGTTCCGAACGAAGTGCACCCAATGACCTGACAAGAGCCGTTTGTTCCTCGACTTAACCTTGTATTTGAATGTCCATAACGACCCTTGCTCGTCTTTGACCGTCATTGCACCACTACCTGCCGCAGAGGGGAATGGCTCAGCAGTGAATCTATCAGTAATCGTCAGTTG
>NW_018397631.1:3554-3647 GCF_002168275.2 Theobroma umbraticum | reverse complement strand
ACTTATACTCTGTTTTAAATAAAAATGTAAACAAAATTGAACTTAAAATTAATTTTATATTATAAAATTATTTAAAGTGAGTAATAAGGCTTT
>NW_018397631.1:3404-3544 GCF_002168275.2 Theobroma umbraticum | reverse complement strand
GGTGACTATAAATAGACTTTTCTTTCAAATGAATGCTTTTTTCTTCACGTTTCTTGAGGTGAACATTTAATTATAGTTCGTTTTAACCAAAAATGTAGAAAAATTCAACTTATAATAAATTATGAGATTATAAAACCATT
>NW_018397631.1:3231-3394 GCF_002168275.2 Theobroma umbraticum | reverse complement strand
AATAAGGCTTTTGAAGGAATGGGTCACCATAAATAGACTTTTCTTGCTAATGAATGCTTTTTTCTTCACATTTCTTAAGGTAGACATTCAATTATAGTTTGTTTTAAGCAATAATGTTGAAAAATTCAGCTTAAAATCAGTTATGAGATTATAAAACTATTTA
>NW_018397631.1:3055-3221 GCF_002168275.2 Theobroma umbraticum | reverse complement strand
TAAGGCTTTTGAAAAAATAGGTGACTATAAATGGACTTTTCTTCTCAATGAAAGGCTTTTTTTCATGTTTCCCAAAGAAAGCATTCAATTATTGTCTGTTTTAATGAAGAATGCAAAACAATTGAAGTTAAAATCAATTATGAGATTATAAAACCATTTAAAGCGA
>NW_018397631.1:2735-3045 GCF_002168275.2 Theobroma umbraticum | reverse complement strand
TTTTAAAGGAATGGGTGACTATAAATGGACTTTTCTTGCCAATAAATGAGTTTTTCTTCACGTTTAATGAGGTATACATTCAATTATAGTCTGTTTTAACTAAAAGTGTAAATGAATTCAACTTAAAATCAATTATGAGCTAGAAACACCATTTAAAGCAAGTAATAAGGCTTTTTGAAGGAATGAGAGACTATAAATGGACTTTTCTTGCCAATCAAGGCTTTTTCCTTCACATTTCATGAGTTAGACATTCGATTATAGTTTGTTTTAACCAAAGCTTAAAAACTTTTAACTTAAAATCAATTATGAG
>NW_018397631.1:2494-2725 GCF_002168275.2 Theobroma umbraticum | reverse complement strand
TATTTAAAGCGAGTAATAAGGCCCTTGAAGGAATGGGTGACTATAAATGTGCTTTTCCTTTCAATAAATGGCTTTTTATACATGTTTCTCAAGGCATACATTCAATTATAGTCTGTTTTAACTAAACATTTTAAAAAAATTCATCCTAAAATCAATTATGATCTTATAAAACTATTTAACGCGAGTAATAGGGCTTTTAAAGGAACATGTGACTATAAATGGACTTTTCTT
>NW_018397631.1:2030-2484 GCF_002168275.2 Theobroma umbraticum | reverse complement strand
GCCTTTTTCTTTATGTTTCATGATGAAGACATTCACTTATACTCTATTTTAACTAAAAATGTAAATAAAATTGAACTTAAAATCAATTTTGACATAATAAAATAATTTAAAGTGAGTAATAAGGCTTTTGAAGGAATGGGTGATTATAATTGGACTTTTCTTTCCAATGAATGTTTTTTTCTTCACGTTTCTTGAGGTAGACATTCAATTATAGTTTTTTTTAACCAAAAATGTAGAAAAATTCAACTTAAAATAAATTATGAGATTATAAAAACCATTTAAAGTGAGTAATAAGGCTTTTGAAGGAATGGGTGACCATAAATAGACTTCTCTTGCTAATGAATGCTTTTTTCTTCATGTTTCTTAAGGTAGACATTCAATTATAGTTTGTTTTAACCAAAAATGTAGAAAAAGTTAACTTAAAATGAATTATGAGATTATAAAACTATTTAAA
>NW_018397631.1:1898-2020 GCF_002168275.2 Theobroma umbraticum | reverse complement strand
AGGCTTTTGAAGGAATGAGTGACTATAAATGGACTTTCTTGCTAATGAATGTTTTTTCTTCACATTTTTTAATGTACACATTCAATTATAGTTTGTTTTAACCAAAAATGTAGAAAAATTCA
>NW_018397631.1:1731-1888 GCF_002168275.2 Theobroma umbraticum | reverse complement strand
AATTATGAGATTATAAAACCATTTAAAGCGAGGAATAAGGCTTTTGAACTTATTGGTGACTATAAATGGACTTTTCTTTACAATGAATGGCTTTTTCTAAGCGTTTCCTAAAGCACGCATTCAATTATAGTCTGTTTTAATGAAGAATGTAAAACAA
>NW_018397631.1:1491-1721 GCF_002168275.2 Theobroma umbraticum | reverse complement strand
AATCAGTTATGAGATTATAAAACCATTTAAAGCAACTAATGAGGCTTTTGAAAGAATGGGTGACTATAAATGGACTTTTTTTCTCAATGAATGGCCTTTTCTCCATGTTTCCCAAGGTAAACATTCAATTATAACCTGTTTTAACAAAAAATGTAAAAACAAATTCAACTTAAAATAAATTTTGAGATTATAAAACCATGAAAGTGAGTAATAAGGCTTTTGAAGGAATG
>NW_018397631.1:1191-1481 GCF_002168275.2 Theobroma umbraticum | reverse complement strand
AATAGACTTTTCTTGCCAATGAATGCTTTTCTTTTCACATTTCATTAGGAAGACATTCAGTTATAGTCCGTTTTAACAAAAGTGTAAAAAAAACTCAACTTAAAATTAATTATCAGATTATAAAACCATTTAAAGCGAGTAATAAAGCCTTTGAAGGAATGAATGGCTATAAATATGCTTTTGCTTTCAATGAATATGCTTTTTCTTTCAATGAATGACTTTTTCTACATATTTTCTAAGGCATGCATTCAATTATAGTCTGTTTTAAGTAAAATATAAAAAAATTCAAC
>NW_018397631.1:907-1181 GCF_002168275.2 Theobroma umbraticum | reverse complement strand
TTATGAGATTATAAAACTATTTGTAGCGAGTAATAAGACTTTGAAAAGATTGGCTGGCCATAACTGAACTTTCCTTCTCAATGAATGATTTTTTCTCAATGTTTCCTAAGGCAGACATTCAATTATAACTTATTTTATTAAAAAATGTAAACAAAAAATTGAACTTAAAATCAATTTTGAAATTATAAACCCATTTAAGGTGAGTAATAAGGCTTTTGAAGGAATAAGAGACTATAAACGAACTTTTCTTGCCAATGAATACTTTTTTCTTCAC
>NW_018397631.1:831-897 GCF_002168275.2 Theobroma umbraticum | reverse complement strand
GCAGACATTCAATTATAGTCTGTTTTAACTAAAGTATTAAGAAAATTCAACTTAAAATCAATTATG
>NW_018397631.1:485-821 GCF_002168275.2 Theobroma umbraticum | reverse complement strand
ATCATTTCAAGCGAGTAATAAGGCCTTTGAAGAAATGGGTAATTATAAATGTACTTTTCCTTTCAATGAATGGTTTTTTCTGCATGTTTCTTGAGGCATGCATTCAATTATAGTCTATTTTAACTAAAAATGTGAAAACAATTAAACTTAAAATCAATTATGAGATTATAAAACCATTTGTAGCGAGTAATTAGGCTTTGGAAAGACAGGTGACTATAAATGGACTTTTTTTCTCAATGAATGCCTTTTTGTTCATGTTTCATGATCAAGACATTCAATTATACTCTGTTTTAACTAAAAATGAAAACAAAATTGAACTTAAAATCAATTTTTACA
>NW_018397631.1:325-475 GCF_002168275.2 Theobroma umbraticum | reverse complement strand
ATTTAAAGTGAGTAATAAGGCTTTTGAAGGAGTAGGTGACGATAAATGGACTTTTCCTTCCAATGAATGCTTTTTTCTTCACGTTTCTTAAGGTAGACATTCAATTATAAAATGAGTAATAAGGCTTTTGAAGGAATGAGTGACCATAAA
>NW_018397631.1:166-315 GCF_002168275.2 Theobroma umbraticum | reverse complement strand
TTCTCAATGAATAGCTTTTTTTGCATGTTTCTCAATGCAAGCATTCAATTATAGTCTATTTTAACCAAAAATTCAAAAACAATTAACTTAAAATCAATTTTGGGGTTATAAAATAATTTAAAGCAAGTAATAAGGCTTTTAAAGGAATG
>NW_018397631.1:0-156 GCF_002168275.2 Theobroma umbraticum | reverse complement strand
AATGGACTTTTCTTGTCAATGAATGTCTTTTTTTTCATGTTTCTTGAAGTAGACATTCAATTATTATCTGTTTTAACTAGAAATGTAAAAAAATTCAACTTGAAATCAATTATGATATTATAAAACAATTTAAAGCGAGTAATAAGGCTTTTGAAA
>NW_018397630.1:3342-3688 GCF_002168275.2 Theobroma umbraticum | reverse complement strand
AATTAATTATGAGATTATAAAACCATTTAAAGCAAGTAATAAAGATTTTGAAGGCATGGTGACTATAGGTGGACTTTTCTTGCTAATGAACATCTTTTTCTTTAAGTTTCTCAAGGCAGGCATCTAAATATTATCTGTTTTAATAAAAAATATAAAAAAATTTAATAAAAAATTAATTATGAGATTATAAAACTATTTAAAGCGACTAATAAGGCTTTCAAAGGCAAAAATGACTATAAATAGACTTTTCTTATCAATGGATGACTTTTACTTCACATTTTTTGAGGTAGATAATAAATTATAATATACTTTAATAAAAAATACAAAACAATTCAACTTAAAATCA
>NW_018397630.1:3168-3332 GCF_002168275.2 Theobroma umbraticum | reverse complement strand
TATAAAACTATTTAAAGCAAGTAATAAGGCTTTCGATCACATGGATAACTATAGATGGACTTTTCTTGCTAATGAATGGCTTTTCTTTATGTTTCTCTATGTAAACATTCAAATATTATCTGTTTTAACTGAAAATATAAAACAATTCAACTTAAAATCAATTA
>NW_018397630.1:2817-3158 GCF_002168275.2 Theobroma umbraticum | reverse complement strand
AAACTATTTAAAACAAGTAATTAAGCTTTCAAAGGCATGGGTGACTATAGGTGGACTTTTCTTACCAATGGATGACTTTTTCTTCATGTTTTTTGATGTAGACATTCAAATATTATCTGTTTCAACCAAAAATGTAAATAAATCCAATTTAAAAAGAATTATGAGATTATAAAACTATTTAAAGTAAGTAAAAATGTTTTTGAAGACTTAAGCAACTATAAATGTACTTTTTTTCTCAATGGATGACTTTTGCTTAATGTTCCCTAAGGAAAACATTCAATTATAATATATTTTAATAGAAAGAGTAAAACTATTCCACTTAAAATCAATTATGATATTAT
>NW_018397630.1:2571-2807 GCF_002168275.2 Theobroma umbraticum | reverse complement strand
AAAACAAGTAATTAAGCTTTCAAAAGCATGGGTGACTATAGATAGACTTTTCTTGCCAATGAATGGCTTTTTCTTCAGGTTTCCTAACGTAGACATTCAAATATTATCTGTTTTAATTAAAAATGTAAAAAATTCAGTTTAAAATAAATTATAATATTATAAAACCATTTAAAGTGAGAAATTAGGCTGTCGAAGACTTAAGAGATGATAAACTGACTTTTCTTGCCAATAGATGA
>NW_018397630.1:2436-2561 GCF_002168275.2 Theobroma umbraticum | reverse complement strand
ATGTTTTCCAAGGCAGACATTCAATTATAATATATTTTAACAAAAAATATAAAACAATTGAACTTAAAAGCATTATGAGATTATAAAACCATTTAAAACAAGTAATAAGGCTTTCGAAGGCATGG
>NW_018397630.1:1828-2344 GCF_002168275.2 Theobroma umbraticum | reverse complement strand
CTAAAAATGTAAAACAATTCAACTTAAAATTAATTATGAGATTATAAAACTATTCTAAGCGAGTAATAAGGCTTTTGAAGACTTAAGCAACTATAAATATACTTTTCTTGCCAATGGATGACTTTTGCTTTACATTTTTTAAGGTAGACATTCAATTACAATATTTTTTAATAGAAAATGTAAAAAAATTTAACTTAAAATTAATTATGAGATTATAATATCATTTAAAGCTAGTAATAAGGCTTTCGAAGGCATGGATAACTATAGATGGACTTTTCTTATTAATGAATTTGTTTTCTTCATGTTTCCCAATGAAGACATTCAAATATTATCTATTTTAGCCAAAAATGTTAAAAATTCAACTCAAAACCAATTAAAAGTTAATGAAACCATTTAAAGCGGGTAATAAGGCTTTAGAAGACTTAAGCGAATATAAATAAACTTTTCTTGCCAATGGATGACTTTTGCTTCACGTTTCTTGAGGCAAATGTTGAATTATAACATATTTAACAAAAA
>NW_018397630.1:1342-1795 GCF_002168275.2 Theobroma umbraticum | reverse complement strand
AAAGCGAGTAATAAGGCTTTCGAAGGCATGGGTGACTATGGATGGACTTTTCTTACCAATGAATGTCTTTTTTTTTTACGTTTTTGATGTAAACATTCAAATATTATCTGTTTTAAATAAAAATATAAAACAATTCAACTTAAAATCATATATGAGATTATAAAACCATTTAAAGTGAGTAATAAAGCTTTCGAATACTTAAGCGATTAGAAATAGACTTTTCTTGCCAATGGATGACCTTTCCTTCATGTTTCTCAAGGAAAACATCCAATTATAATATATTTTCACAACAAATGTAAAAAAATTTAACGTAAAATCAATTATGAGGTTATCAAACTATATAAAGCAAGTAATAATGCTTTCGAATGCATGGGTGACTTTAGATGGACTTTTCTTATGAATGAATGGTTTTTCTTTACGTTTCTCAATGTAGACAGTCAAACATTATTTTTT
>NW_018397630.1:1142-1325 GCF_002168275.2 Theobroma umbraticum | reverse complement strand
AAATTTAACTTAAAATCAATTATGAGGTTATAAAACTATTTAAAGCGAGTAATATGTCTTTCGAAGGCATGGGTTACAATAGATAGACTGTTCTTGCCAATGAATGGCTTTTTCTTCAGGTTTCTCGATGTAGACATTGAAGTATCATATGTTTTATCCTAAAATGTAAAAACGTTCAACTTA
>NW_018397630.1:121-1132 GCF_002168275.2 Theobroma umbraticum | reverse complement strand
TGAGATTATAAAACCATTTAAAGCAAATAATAAAGCTTTCAAAGACTTAAGCAATTATAAATGGACTTTTCTTGCCAATAGATGACTTTTGCTTCATGTTTCCCAAGACAGACATTCTATTATAATATATTTTAATAAAAATGGTAAAAAAGTTAAACTTAAAATGAATTATGAGATTATAAAACCATTTAAAGCGAGAAACAAGGCTTTCGAAGGCATGGGTGACTATAGATAGACTTTTCTTGCCAATGAATGATTTTTTTTTCAAGTTTCCTGATGTAGACATTCAAATATTATCTACTTTAACAAAAAAAATTCAGCTTAAAATTAATTATGTGATTATAAAACTATTTTAAGAGAGTAATAAGGCTTTCGAAGACTTGAGCGACTATAAATAGACTTTTCTTGCTAATGGATGACTTTTTCTTCACGTTTCCTGAGGCAGATATTTAATTATAATATAGTTAACAAAAATACAAAAATAGTTAACTTAAAATCAATTAGGAGATTGTAAAAGCATTTAAAGTAAGTAATAAGGCTTTCGAAGGCATGGGTGATTGTAGATGGACTTTTCTTACCAATGAATAGTTTTTTCTTTACGTCTCCTGATGTAGACATTCAAATATTATCTGATTTAACCATAAATGTAAAAAAAAATCAGCTTAAAATCAATTGTGCGATTATAAAACTATTTTAAAAGAGTCATAAGGCTTTTGAAGACTTAAGCGACTATAAATAGACTTTTCTTACCAATGGATGACTTTTGCTTTATGTTTCCGGAGGTAAACATTCAATTATAATATTTTTTAATAAAAAATATAACAAAATTTAACTTAAAAACAATTATGAGATTATAAAAACTATTTAAAGCTACTAATAAGGTTTTCGAAGGCATGAATGACTATAGATGGAGTTTTCTCACCAATGAATGGCTTTTTCTTCAGGTTTCCTGATGAAAAGAATAAAAAATTATTTGTTTTAACTAAGAATGTAAAAAAATTAAACTTAAAA
>NW_018397630.1:0-111 GCF_002168275.2 Theobroma umbraticum | reverse complement strand
GATTATAAAACTATTTAAAGCTAGCAATAAGGCTTTCAAAGACTTGAGTGACTATAAATGGACTTTTCTTTCCAATTGTTGAGTTTGCTTCGTGTTTCCTGAGGCAGACAT
>NW_018397629.1:3599-3692 GCF_002168275.2 Theobroma umbraticum | reverse complement strand
TTCAATTATTATTTGTTTTAGCAAAAAGTATAAAATAATTTGACTTAAAATCAAATATGAGTTTATAAAACAATTTAAAGTGAGTAATAAGGC
>NW_018397629.1:3410-3589 GCF_002168275.2 Theobroma umbraticum | reverse complement strand
ATGGGTGACTATAAATGGACTTTTCTTGCCAACGAATGCATTTTTTTTCACGTTTCTCGAGGTAAAAATTTAATTATAGTATGTTTTAGCCAAAAATGTAAAAAAATTTAACTTAAAATTAATTATGAGATCATAAAATAATTTAAAGCGAGTAATAAGGCTTTTAAAGAATGGGTGAC
>NW_018397629.1:3240-3400 GCF_002168275.2 Theobroma umbraticum | reverse complement strand
CTTTTCTTACCAATGAATGCCTTTTTCTTCACTTTTCTTCTAGTAGACATTCAATTATTGTTTGTTCTAATAAAAAATGTAAAACAATTTAACTTAAAATTAATTATGAGTTTATAAAATCATATAAAGCGAGTAATAAAGCTTTTGAAGGAATGGGTGA
>NW_018397629.1:3107-3230 GCF_002168275.2 Theobroma umbraticum | reverse complement strand
ATTTTTCTTCTCAATGAATAGCTTTTTTTGCACGTTTCTAATGGTAAGCATTCAATTATAGTCTGTTTTAACCATAAATGTAAAAAATATCAAGTTAAAATTAATTTTGGAATTATAAAATAA
>NW_018397629.1:3009-3097 GCF_002168275.2 Theobroma umbraticum | reverse complement strand
GTAATAAGGCTTTTAAAGAAATGAGTGACTATAAATGGACTTTTCTTGCCCATGAATGCCTTTTTTTCATGTTTCTCAAGGTAAACAT
>NW_018397629.1:2683-2999 GCF_002168275.2 Theobroma umbraticum | reverse complement strand
TCTATTTTAACTAAAAATATAAAAAAATTACACTTAAAATTAATTATGAGTTTATAAAACCATATAAAGTGAGTAATAAGACTTTTAAAAGAATGGGTGACTATAAATGAACCTTTTTTCTCAATGAATGATTTTTTTTACACGTTTCTCAGGGTATGCATTCAATTATAGTCTGTTTTAACTTCAAATTGAAAAAAAAATTTACTTCAAATCAATTTTGAGATTATAAAACAATTTAAAGAGAGTAATAAGACTTTTAAAGGAATGGATGACTATAAATGGACTTTTTTCTCAATGAATGGTGTTTTTTACACAT
>NW_018397629.1:2344-2559 GCF_002168275.2 Theobroma umbraticum | reverse complement strand
ATCATAAATGTAAAAAAATTCAACTTAAAATCAATTTTGGGATTATAAAACAATCTAAAGCGAGTAATAAGGCTTTTAAAGGAATAGGTGACTATAAACGTACTTTTCTTCTCAATGAATGGCTTTTTCGACACGTTTTCTGAGATAAGCATTGAATTATAGGCTATTTTAATGAAAAATGAAAAAAAAATTCAACTTAAAATTAATTATGAGTT
>NW_018397629.1:2147-2334 GCF_002168275.2 Theobroma umbraticum | reverse complement strand
TATAAAGCGAGTAATAAAGCTTTTGAAGGAATTAGTGACTATAAATGGACTTTTCTTCTCAATGAATAGATTTTTTTGCACGTTTCTTAAGGCAGACATTGAATTATAGTCTGTTTTAATCGTAAATGTAAAAAAATTTAACTAAAAATTAATTTTGGGATTATAAAACAATTTAAAGCGAGTAATA
>NW_018397629.1:1961-2137 GCF_002168275.2 Theobroma umbraticum | reverse complement strand
AGGAATAGGTGACTATAAATGGACTTTTCTTGCTAATGAATGCTTTTCTTTTCATGTTTCTCAAGGTAAATATTCAGTTATTGTCTGTCTAACCAAAACTGTAAAAAAACTTAACTTAAAATTAATTATGAGTATATAAAACCTTTTAAAGCGAGTAATAAGACTTTTGAAGGAAT
>NW_018397629.1:1855-1951 GCF_002168275.2 Theobroma umbraticum | reverse complement strand
AAATAGACTTTTCTTCTCAATGAATAGCTTTTTTTACACATGTCTCAAGGCAGGTATTCAATTATTGTTTGTGTTATAAAAAATGTAAAAAAATTC
>NW_018397629.1:1700-1845 GCF_002168275.2 Theobroma umbraticum | reverse complement strand
GAATTATGAGATTATAAAACAATTTAAAGTGAGTAATAAGGATTTTGAAGGAGTGGGTGACTATAAATGGATTTTTTTCTCAATGAATGATGTGTTTTACAAATTCAACTTAAAATCAATTATGAGATTATAAAATAATTTAAAG
>NW_018397629.1:1534-1690 GCF_002168275.2 Theobroma umbraticum | reverse complement strand
GGCTTTTGAAGGAATGGGTGACTATAAATAGACTTTTTTCCTCAATGAATGGTTTTTTAACACGTTTCTCAAGGCAGACATTTAATTATAGTCTTTTTAACTATAAATGTAAAAAAATTCAACTTAAAATAAAATTTGAGATTATAAAACAATTTA
>NW_018397629.1:1330-1434 GCF_002168275.2 Theobroma umbraticum | reverse complement strand
AATGTGTTTTTCTTCACGTTTCTCCAACTAGAAATTCAATTATAGTCTGTTTTAGAAAAAAGTGTAAAAAAAATTCAACATCAATTATGAGATTATAGAACAAT
>NW_018397629.1:1170-1252 GCF_002168275.2 Theobroma umbraticum | reverse complement strand
ATAAATGGACTTTTTTTCTCAATTAATAGTGTTTTTTACACATTTCTCAAGGCAAGCATTCAATTATAGTTTGTTTTAATCA
>NW_018397629.1:904-1143 GCF_002168275.2 Theobroma umbraticum | reverse complement strand
CAATTTTGGGATTATAAAACAATTTAAAGCGAGTAATAAGGCTTTTAAAGAAATAGGTGACTATAAACGTACTTTTCTTCTCAATGAATGACTTTTTTGACACGTTTTCTGAGATAAGCATTGAATTATAGGCTATTTAAATGAAAAATGAAAAAAAATTCAACTTAAAATTAATTACGAGTTTATAAAACCATATAAAGCGAGTAATAAGGCTTTTGAAGGAATTAGTGACTATAAAT
>NW_018397629.1:765-894 GCF_002168275.2 Theobroma umbraticum | reverse complement strand
TCTCAATGAATAGCTTTTTTTGCATGTTTCTTAAGGCAGACATTGAATTATAGTCTATTTTAATCATAAATGTAAAAAAATTTAACTGAAAATCAATTTTGAGATTATAAAACAATTTAAAGCGAGTAA
>NW_018397629.1:588-755 GCF_002168275.2 Theobroma umbraticum | reverse complement strand
AAAGGAATAGGTGACTATAAATGGACTTTTCTTGCTAATGAGTGCTTTTCTTTTCATATTTCACAAGGTAAATATTCAGTTATCGTCTGTCTAACAAAAAATATAAAGAAACTTAACTTAAAATTAATTATGAGTATATAAAACTATTTAAAGCGAGTAATAAGGCT
>NW_018397629.1:475-578 GCF_002168275.2 Theobroma umbraticum | reverse complement strand
TGAGTGACTATAAATAGACTTTTCTTCTCAATGAATAGCTTTTTTTACACATGTTTCAAGGCAGGCATTCAATTATTGTTTGTGTTATAAAAAATGTAAAAAA
>NW_018397629.1:164-465 GCF_002168275.2 Theobroma umbraticum | reverse complement strand
AAATGAATTATGAGATTATAAAACAATTTAAAGTGAGCAATAAGGATTTTGAAGGAGTGGGTGACTATAAATGGATTTTTTTTCTCAATGAATGATGTTTTTTACAAATTCAACTTAAAATCAATTATGAGATTATAAAATAATTTAAAGTGAGTAATAAGGCTTTTGAAGGAATGGGTGACTATAAATGGACTTTTTTCCTCAATGAATGGTTTTTTTTACACGTTTCTCATTGCAGATATTTAATTATAGTCTTTTTAACTATAAATGTAAAAAAATTCAACTTAAAATAAATTTTGAG
>NW_018397629.1:0-151 GCF_002168275.2 Theobroma umbraticum | reverse complement strand
TTAAAGCGAGTAATAAAGCTTTTAAAGGAATGGGTGACTATAAATAGACTTTTTTTTGCCAATGAATGCCTTTTTCTTCATGTTTTCTGAGATATATATTCAATTATTATCTGTTTTAACCAAAACTATAAAAAAATTTAACTTAAAATCA
>NW_018397628.1:3583-3723 GCF_002168275.2 Theobroma umbraticum | reverse complement strand
TAAAATAGACAATAATTGATTGCCTGCCTAGAGAAATATGAAGGAAAAAGCATTCATTGGTAAGAAAAGTCCATTTATAGTCACTTATTCCTTAAAAAGGCTTATTACTCGCTTTAAATGGTTTTATAATCTCATAACTG
>NW_018397628.1:3276-3569 GCF_002168275.2 Theobroma umbraticum | reverse complement strand
TTTTCTACATTTTTGGTTAAAACAGACTATAATTGAATGTCTACCTTAAGAAACCTAAAGAAAAAGAGATTTATTGGTAAGAAAAGTATATTTATAGCTACCCATTCCCTGAAAAATCTTATTACTCGCTTTAAATAGTTTATAATCTCATAATCAATTTTAAGTTGAATTTTTTTAATTTTTTTGTTTAAAACAAACTATAATTGATTATCTACCTTAAGAAATGTGAAGAAAAAGGCATTCATTAGTAGGAAAAGTTCATTTATAGCCACTCATTCCTTCAAAAGCCTTAT
>NW_018397628.1:3095-3266 GCF_002168275.2 Theobroma umbraticum | reverse complement strand
AAATGGTTTTATATTTTCATAACTGATTTTAAGTAGAATATTTTTACATTTTTTGTTAAAACAGATAATAATTGAATGTCTACTTCGAGAAAAGTAAAGAAAAAAGCATTCATTGGTAAGAAATATCCATTTATAGTCACCAATTCTTTCAAAAGCCTTATTACTCACTTT
>NW_018397628.1:2667-2889 GCF_002168275.2 Theobroma umbraticum | reverse complement strand
TTTATAGTAACCCATTCTTTCAAAACCTTATTACTCACTTTAAATGGTTTTATAGTCTCATAATTAATTTTAAGTCGATTGTTTTTACATTTTTTATTAAAATAGACTATAATTGAATGCCTACCTTGAGAAACTTGAAGAAAAAGCCATTCATTGATAAGAAAAGTCTATTTATATTCACCAATTCCTTCAAAAGCCTTATTACTCGCTTTAAATGGTTTT
>NW_018397628.1:2478-2657 GCF_002168275.2 Theobroma umbraticum | reverse complement strand
AATTGATTTTAAGTTGAATTTTTTTACCTTTTTGGTTAAAACAGACCATAATTGATGTCTACCTCGAGAAACGAGAAGAAAAAAGAATTCATTGTGAAGAAAAATCCATTTGTAGTCTCCCATTCTCTTAAGAGCCTTATTATTCACTTTAAATAATTTTACAATCTCATAATTGATTT
>NW_018397628.1:2203-2468 GCF_002168275.2 Theobroma umbraticum | reverse complement strand
TTTTTTATATTTTTAATTAAAACTGACTTTAATTGAATGTCTACCTTGGAAAACGCATGGAGAAAGCCATTTATTGAGAAGAAAAATCCATTTATAATCTCTCATATATTCAAAAGCCTTATTACTAGCCTTAAATGGTTTTATAATCTCATGATTCTATTTAAGTTGAATTTGTTTTACATTTTTCATTAAAACAGACAATAATTGAATGCTTACCTTGCGAATAGTGTAGAAAAAGTCATTCATTGGCAAGAAAAGTTCATTT
>NW_018397628.1:1970-2193 GCF_002168275.2 Theobroma umbraticum | reverse complement strand
ATTCCTTCAAAAGCCTTATTACTTGCATTAAATAGTTTTATAATCTCATAACTGATTTTAAGTTAAATTGTTTTGCATTTTTGGTTAAAACAGACTATAATTGAAGGTTTGCCTTGAGAAACATGAAGAAAAAATAATTCATTGGCAAGAACAGTCCATTTATAGTCTCCCATTGCTTCAAAAACAATATTACTCTCTTTAAATGGTTTTATAATCTCATAAT
>NW_018397628.1:1800-1960 GCF_002168275.2 Theobroma umbraticum | reverse complement strand
TTGAATTTGTTTACATTTTTAGTTAAAACAGACTATAAATTGAGTACGTACCTCGAAAAACCTGTAGAAAAAGTCATTCATTGGTAAAAAAATCTATTTATAGTCTTCCATTCCTTCAAAAGCCTCATTACTCACTTTAAATGATTTTATAATCTCATAA
>NW_018397628.1:1289-1789 GCF_002168275.2 Theobroma umbraticum | reverse complement strand
TTGAATTTTTTACATTTTTCATTAAAACAGACTATAATTGAATGCCTGCCTCAGAAAACGTGTAGAAAAAGCCATTCATAGAGAAGAAAAGTTCATTTATAGCCACCCATTCCTTCAGAAGCCTTATCACTCACTTTAAATAGTTTTATAATCTCATTATTGATTTTAAGATGAATTGTTTACATTTTTCATTAAAATAGACTATAATTGATTGCTTGCCTTGAGAAACATGTGAAAAAATCCATTCATTCAGAAGAAAAGTCCATTTATAGTCACCTATTCCTTCTAAAGCCTTATTGCTCGCTTTAAATAGTTTTATAATCTCATAATTAATTTTAGGTTGAATTTTTTTTACATTTTTAGTTAAAATAGGCTAAATTGAATGTCTACTTCGAGAAACGTGAAAAACAAAGCATTCATTGGTGAGAAAAGTCTATTTATTGTCTCCCATTCCTTCAAAATCCTTATTGCTCGCTGTAAATGGTTTTATAATCTCAAAA
>NW_018397628.1:0-1279 GCF_002168275.2 Theobroma umbraticum | reverse complement strand
GTTTAATTTTTTTTACATTATTGATTAAAACAGATTATGATTGAATGTCTACCTAAACAAACATGAAGAAAAGACATTCATTAGCAAGAAAAGTCCATTTATAGTCACCCATTCCTTTAAAAGCCTTATTACTCCCTTTAAATAGTTTTATAATCTCATAATTGATTTTAATTTGAATTTTTTTATATTTTTCACTAAAACAGAATATAATTAAATACCTGCTTCGAAAAACATGTAGAAAAACACATTTATTCAAAAGAAAAGTCCATTTATAGTCTCTCATTTCTTCAAAAGCCTTATTACTCACTTTAAATGGTTTTATAAACTCATAATTGATTTTAAGTTCAATTTTTTTTATATTTTTAGTTAAAATAGACAATAATTGAATGTCTTCCTCAAGAAACATGAAGAAAAACGCATTCATTGCCAAGTAAAGTCCATTTATAGTCAACCATTTTTTCAAAAGCCTTATCACTCACTTTAAATGGTTTTATAATCTCAAAATTGATTTTAAGTTCAATTCTTTTTTTACATTTTTAGTTAAAATAAATAGTAATTGAATGTTTATCTCGAGAAAAGTAAAGAAAAGGCATTCATTGGCAAGAAAAGTCCATTTATAGTAACTCATTCTTTCAAAACCTAATCACTTACTTTAAATGGTTTTATAATCTCATAATTGATTTTAAGTTAATTTTTTTTATATTTTTTGTTATAATAGACAATAATTGAATTCTTAGCTCAAGAAACGAGTAGGAAAAGCCATTCATTGATAAGAAAAAGTTCGTTTATAGTCTCTCATTTTTTCAAAAGCTTTATTACTCGCTTTAAATGATTTTATAATTTCATAAATAACTTTAAGTTTAATTTTTTTACATTTTTCGTTAAAACAAACAATAATTGAATGTGTACCTTGAGAAACGTGAAGAAAAATGTAGTCATTGGCAAGAAAGGTCTATTTATAGTCTCTCATTCCTTAAAAAGCCTTGTTACTAGTTGTAAACAGTTTTATAATCTCATAATTGATTTTAAGTTGAATTTTTTTACATTTTTGGTTAAAACACACAATAATTGAATATCTACCTTGAAAAACATGAAGAAAGTACATTTATTGGTAGGAAAAGTCCATTATAGTCACCCATTCCTTCAAAAGCCTTATTACTCACTTTAAATGGTTTCATAATCTCAAAATTGATTTTAAGTTCAATGTTTTATACATTTTTTATGAAAACAGATTATAATTGAATGTCTACGACAAGAAACATGAAGAAAAAGGCATTCA
>NW_018397627.1:3595-3720 GCF_002168275.2 Theobroma umbraticum | reverse complement strand
GTATTTTTCAAATTATATATGAAAATTGTCAATTCAAGGAGAATTTTCACAAAATGCATATCATTATTAATGAAGCATGACTAAAACATTTTGTATTTTTTTTAATCATGTATGAGAGTTATGAT
>NW_018397627.1:3482-3585 GCF_002168275.2 Theobroma umbraticum | reverse complement strand
CAAACATGATTATAAGAAATAAAATAACTATCTTTTTTAATCATGATTCCAATTTGGTTCATCAAAATATAAGCATGAGTTCAATATAGGCATATACCCATTC
>NW_018397627.1:3373-3472 GCF_002168275.2 Theobroma umbraticum | reverse complement strand
CAACCATTGAAGTTCAAGGTACATGTATTTTTTCAAAAATTCATTATTCATGAGTGATATTAGTTGTTATAGAATATTGAAAGTAAAGCACTCAACTCA
>NW_018397627.1:3220-3363 GCF_002168275.2 Theobroma umbraticum | reverse complement strand
CGAAGTGAACATTCAATCATCAATGAATACCAATTATCAAAATTTAAGAAAGAGATATTTAGTCAAAGCACGTTAAGCATTCATTGCTGACTAAAGCTATAGGCCATATTTTATTTGACATGTCAAATTATTTATGGTGACCT
>NW_018397627.1:2813-2985 GCF_002168275.2 Theobroma umbraticum | reverse complement strand
CATTCATGTTCAAATGCATAGCTCAAGTCAAGTTATAGACTTCAAACCTTAAGGGCAAGCACAAAGCAAAATCATATAAGCACTCGTGTTGACCACTATAGTAGATGAACCAAGAATATTTCATTAAGTTGAATGAGTTCATCCTAATCGAATAAGTATGCATAATCAAGAA
>NW_018397627.1:2461-2573 GCF_002168275.2 Theobroma umbraticum | reverse complement strand
ATTTTGCAATTTCAAGAACATGTACTTGCACCAAATGATCATGAAAGTATTTATCATACATGTTTTTTAAAAGTCAAGAATCATCTTTGAAAAAGAAATTCATGGAAGAAAA
>NW_018397627.1:2020-2361 GCF_002168275.2 Theobroma umbraticum | reverse complement strand
CCAACCAAACGTTTTGGCCCATTGGCCCTTTATTTCACTCAAAAGAGGTAGACGGCGTTAAAGTCAACAATCTTAATTTTGGATGACATCAATGCAATGTTTACAAGCATATATGAGTTGTCGTTATAAATAGCTGGAGCGCCCCGAAGTAGTTTCTCTCGTATATAAAAAGACAGGAGCCGGCCCTTCTCGCACAAAAGCAAAGGGCAAAGGCATTAAATAAATATGAAGGCAAACTGTGGCAGATTTTGAAAGTCGGGTTTGTTTGTGCAGTCATATTCGTCTCCACGAATTGTAGAAATATATGTGGGAATCCAATAAGAGGCACACCTACCGCTAAT
>NW_018397627.1:1446-2010 GCF_002168275.2 Theobroma umbraticum | reverse complement strand
TGAGCTTTAGAACCGTTCAGCCGTTCCCACTTCCTTTGGATTCATCGTTTGTTTTTTTACTGCAAAGCGGAATTGTCAAACCAATCAGTAACCATTTTAACATAATATGTAGGAATTGATAGAGTTTATATCTACATGTTTTAAAATAGGTTTGTCCTTAGTCTTAGTTTATGACTATTGTTTTCAACAGTATACATATATGGACATTAGTTTTTTTATTTGGTCAGCGTCATTTTTTGTTATTCATGATGAAAGTTTTTGTTTCATTTTTTTTTCATTCATATGTATTTTTTAAAAAATATATATTGTGAAAATTTGTCATTTCTTTTTTTCTTTCTTTCTTATTCTTCCTTTTATATTGCTTTTGCTAATTTAGTTCTTAATCATTGTTGCCATTCTATTTTTATTATTTAGTTTGTTTCTATTTTGTTCTTTTTCTCTACATATTTCAGTTTGATACTTTGTTTTGTTTGGTTGCTTATTCTAAATGCAAATTGTTGGTCCCAAATAAATGTGCTAGAAGGGAGGTGAATAGTACTTTTTAGCTCTTACTAAATTTGACCT
>NW_018397627.1:756-1436 GCF_002168275.2 Theobroma umbraticum | reverse complement strand
GCAAGTTAAAGTTCAAAGATGGGAAGTTAAATGCAAGTTATGGAATAATCTATCGAACAATGAAATGAAAAATAAAACAGAGAAGACAATATACAAAGATTTATAGTGTTTGGTCAAAGACCTACATCTACTACCTTGATTATTCAACTAAGGATTTTTCAAATCAAATCACTATAAACGGTGAAATTCCCAAGCTTTCACAAGCTTTTATAATGGTTTTTCACAAGCTCAGCCACAACCTTCAATAATGATTTGTTTCGGAATCAACCAAAACCCAAAAACTAACTTTTGTAGGCTGAGTTAGAACCTATACACTCAATCAAACTAACCCAAGTTTAATTAATCCCCTTAGAGTGTCTCCCACACTCTAAGCAATCAATGAGAAAAGAAATAAAGAGGTACCTATAATCGCTAACCTGATCTGATGGTATAAGATAAAGTGCTTAACTCTGTTACAAAGATTGGAGTGAAGTGCAAAAAGTATGCAAAGAGTTTTTGAGATTTTTGAGCTCTTTTTGATCTTGGAATCCTTCAAAACTAATTCTTGGCTATTGGGAGGCTTTTTATACTTGAAAAATCAACTCTGATGGCAACTAGACAGATTTTGACTGTTGGAATCAGTTTGGGAGCAATTCTAGCCATTATTTTATCTTTTAGCATTCAGTTCAAACTGTCAGACA
>NW_018397627.1:489-746 GCF_002168275.2 Theobroma umbraticum | reverse complement strand
AGTCGACTAATCGTTATCACTTAGTTGACTAAGTCGTCTCTGTCTCTGAACCTAGTTTCTGGTAGTAGGCTCTATCTTTGAACCCAGTTTCTGACAGTAGCCTCTTAGTCGACTAACAAAACTTTTTAGTCGATTAAGTCGTTTCTGTCTCTGAATCCGGTTTCTGGCAGAAAGCTCTTAGTCGACTAACATTGTCTCTTGGTCGAGTAAGTGTTCTCTGATTCATGATTTGCTTGAACCCGTTAATTTCTCTTTTG
>NW_018397627.1:230-479 GCF_002168275.2 Theobroma umbraticum | reverse complement strand
ATCCAACTCCCTTGATTATTCAACTTAGAGGCTTCTTCTTTCATTGCTCAATTGTAGCTGCTTATTCTTATGAGGTTTCATATATGCTTTTGAGTGATTAATTTATTAATGGCGTACATTTTTATCTTGCACACTTAAACAATATAATTAAACACCAATGAATAGGAATATTTTGCCATCATCAAAAACATATAAATTCAACATTTTCTATCTTTTATTTTTAATGATGACAAAACACTCCTAGATTAA
>NW_018397627.1:129-220 GCF_002168275.2 Theobroma umbraticum | reverse complement strand
TCTATATTCAATATGAATGCTTCAAATATTTATGGGCAATAAGTTGCTCCCCCTTAGTCAATGCATCTAGTTTTCTTTACATAATATTCAA
>NW_018397627.1:0-116 GCF_002168275.2 Theobroma umbraticum | reverse complement strand
AAGCATCACACATTAAACATGAAGACCAATCAAACTCTATTTAACTTAGTCTTCTTTTTTTTTAAATTTTATCATTAAAATTGATATTCAAAACTCCCCCTTAATGAGTGCATCTA
>NW_018397626.1:545-3720 GCF_002168275.2 Theobroma umbraticum | reverse complement strand
TGAAAATAGTTTGGGGGCAATTCTAGCCGTTAATTTATCTTCTAGCATTCAATTTAAATTTTCAGACAGAATGCTTTTTGTCGACTAACATTGCCACCTAATCGATTAAGTCGTCTCTGTCTCTGAATCCAGTTTCTGGTAGTAAGCTCAACTACACTCTCTTGATCGACTAAGTTGTTCTCTATTTCACAATTTGCTTGAACTTGCCAACTTCTCTTTTAAGTTTTATCCAACCAACTCCCTTGATTATTCAATTGAGAGGCTTCTTGTTTCATTGCTCAATTACGGCTCCTTATACTTATGAGTTTTGAAATTTGCTTTTAAACGGCTGACTAATTATCTAATATATATTTTTGTCCTGCACGCTCAAGTAGAAAAATTAGACATAAATAAATAAAAATGTTTTATTATCATCAAAAACTAATGGAGCCAACATGCCTCGAGAAACATGAAGAAATAGGCATTTATTGACAAAACAAGTCTATTTATAGTCACCAATTCCTTCAAAAGCCTGATTACTCTCTTTAAATAATTTTATAATCTCATAATTGATTTTAAGTTAATTTTTTTTACATTTTTTGTTAAAATAAACTATAATTGAATATCTGTCTCGAGAAACATGTAGAAGAAGCAATTCATTGAGAAGAAAGTCCATTTATAGTCTCTCATTCCTTCATATAATCTCATAATTGATTTTAAGTTGAATGTTTTTTATATTTTTGATTAAAACAGATTATAATTGAATGTTTACCTCGAGAAAGGTGAAGAAAAAAGTGTTCATTAGCAAGAAAAGTCTACTTATAGTCACCCATTCCTTCAAAAGCCTTATTACTCGCATTAAATGATTTTATAATTTCATAATTGATTTTAAGTAAAATTTTTTTACATTTTGGTTAAAAAAAGCTATAATTGAATGTCTACTTTGGGGAATGTGAAGCAAAAGCCATCCACTGACGCGAAAAGTTTATTTATAATCACTCAAACCTTCGAAAACCTTATTACTTGCTTTAAAAGGTTTTATAAACTAATAATTAATTTTACGTTGAATTTTTTTATATTTTTGGTTAGACCAGACTATAATTAAATGTCTCACTCGATAAACATGAAGAAAAAAGCTTTTACTAGGAAGAAAAGTCCATTTATATTCACTCATTCCTTCAAAAGACTTATCACTCATTTTAAATAATTTTATAATCTCAAAATTGATTTTAGGTTGAATTTTTTTTATATTTTTTGTTAAAACAGATTATAATTAAATATCTACCTCGAGAAACGTGAAGAAACATATATTCATTGGTAAGAAAAGTCCATTTACAATCACCTATTCTTTCAAAATTATTATTATTATTTTTAAATAGTTTTGTAATCTCATAATTAATTTTAAGTTGAATTTTTATACAATTTTAGCTAAAACAGACTATAATTGAATATATGCTTTGGGAAACATGAAGCAAAAGTCTTTCATTGAAAAAGAAAAGTCCATTTATAGTCACTTAAGCCTTCGAAAGCCTTCTTACTTGCTTTAAATAGTTTTATAAACTAATAATTAATTTTAAAATGCGTTTTTTTACATTTTTGGTTAAAACAGACTATAATTGAATATCTACCTTAAGAAACGTGAGAAAAAAAACATTCATTGGGAAGAAAAGTCCATTTATAGTCACCTATTCCTTTAAAAGCCTTATTACTCGCTCTACATGGTTTTATAACCGCATAATTGATTTTAAGTTGAATTTTTTATATTTTTGACTAAAACAGACTATAATTGAATGTCTACCTTGAGAAACACAAAGAAAAATACATTCATTGTTAAGAAAAGTCCATTTATAGTCATCCATTCCTTTAAAAGCCTTATTACTCATCTTAAATGGTTTTATAATCTCCTAATTCATTTTAAGATGAATGTTTTTACATTTTTTGTTAAAATAGACTATAATTGAATGTCTATCTCGAGAAACGTGTAGAAAAAGTCATTCATTGAGAAGAAAAGTCCATTTATAGTCTCTCATTCCTTCAAAAGTTTTATTACCCATTTTAAAAGGTATTATAATCTCATAATTGATTTTAAGTTTAATTTTTTACATTTTTTATTAAAACAAATTATAATTGCATGTCTACTTCGAGAAACGTGAAAAAAAGACATTCATTAGCAAGAAAAATCCATTTATAGTCACCAATTTCTTCCAAAGCCTTATTACTTGTTTTAAATGATTTTACAATCTCAAAATTGATTTTAAGGTGAATATTTTCACATTTTTAGTTCAAATAGACTATAATTGAATATCTACCTCAAGAAACATGAATGTAAAGGCATTTAATGGCAAGTAAAGTTCATTTATAACCACCCATTCCTTCAAAAGCCTTATTACTCGCTTTAGATAGTTTTATAATCTCAAAATTAATTTTAAGTTGTATTTATTTTACTTTTTTGTTTAAAACAGATTATAATTAAATGTCTATCTTGAGAAACGTGAAGAAAAAAGTATTCATTGACAGAAAAAGTCTATTTATAGTTGCCAATTCCTTCAAAAGCCTTATTACTCACTTTAAATGATTTTATAATCTCATAATTGATTTTAAATTAAATTTTTTTAGATTTTTGGTTAAAATAGATTATAATTAAATATCTACATCAAGAAAAGTGAAGAAAAAGGCATTCATTGTCAAGAAAAGTCCATTTATAGTCACCCATTCTTTCAAAAGCCTTATTACTCACATTAAATGGTTTTATAATCTCAACATTGATTTTAAGTAGGATTTTTTTTTACATTTTTAGTTAAAATAGAATATAATTGAATGTCTACCTTGAGAAATGTGAAGAAAAAGGGATTCATTATCAAGAAAAGTCAATTTGTAGTCACCTATTCTTTGAAAAGTCTTATTACTCGCTTCAAATGATTTTAAAATCTCATAATTGATTTTAAGTTAAATCATTTTATATTTTTTGTTAAAACAAACTATGATTGAAATTTTACCTCAAGAAACATGTAGAAAAAGCCATTCATTTAGAAATAAAAGTCCATTTATATTCACCCCTTTCTTTTAAAGCCTTGTTACTTGCTTTAAATGATTGTATAACCTCATAATTATTTTTAAGTTAAATATTTTTACATTTTTGGTTCAAAAAAGTTATAATTGAATGTCTGCCTCGAGAAACTTGAGAAAAAATGCATTA
>NW_018397626.1:325-516 GCF_002168275.2 Theobroma umbraticum | reverse complement strand
TTTTATAATCTCATAATTGATTTTCAGTTGATTTTTTTTACATTTTTGGTTAAAACATACTATACTTGAATATCTACCTCTAGAAATGTGAAGTAAAAGCCATTCATTGAGAAAAAAAAGTCCATTTATAGTCAATTAAGCCTTCGAAAGCCTTCTTACTTGCTTTAAATGGTTTTATAAACTAATAATTG
>NW_018397626.1:0-156 GCF_002168275.2 Theobroma umbraticum | reverse complement strand
ACCTCGAGATATGTGAGGACAAAAGTATTCATTGGGAAGAAAAGAGCATTTATAGTCACCCATTCCTTCAAATTGCTCACCTTAAATAGTTTTACAATCACGTAATTGATTTTAAGTTGAATTTTTTTATATTTTTTATTAAAATAGACTATAATT
>NW_018397625.1:3586-3839 GCF_002168275.2 Theobroma umbraticum | reverse complement strand
TTTGAGATTATAAAACCATTTAAAGTGAGTAATAAGGCTTTTCAAGGAATAGGTAGCTATAAATAGACTTTTCGTGCCAATAGATAGCTTTTGCTTTATGTTCCCCAAGGTAGACATTCAATTATAGTATTTTTTTAATCAAAAATGTAAACAAATTCAACTTAAAATCAATTTTGAGATTATAAAACTTTTTAAAGTTAATAATAAGGCTTTTGAAGGAACGAGTGACTATAAATGGACTTTTCTTACCAAT
>NW_018397625.1:3268-3398 GCF_002168275.2 Theobroma umbraticum | reverse complement strand
TGCCAATGAATGCCTTTTTCTTCATATTTCTTGAGGTAGACATTCAATTATAATCTATTTTAACCAAACAATGTAAAAAAAATTCAACTTAAAATCAATTTTGACATTATAAAACCATTTAAAGAGAGTA
>NW_018397625.1:3121-3258 GCF_002168275.2 Theobroma umbraticum | reverse complement strand
TGAAGGAATGGGTGACTATAAATGAACTTTTCTTTTCAATGAATACCTTTTTCTTTGTGTTTCTCAAAGCAGACATTCAATTATAGTCTGTTTTAACTAAAAATGTGAAAACATTCAACTTAAAATCAATTATTTGT
>NW_018397625.1:2951-3111 GCF_002168275.2 Theobroma umbraticum | reverse complement strand
ATTTAAAGCAAGTAATAAGGCTTTTCAAGGCTTGAGTGACTATAAATGGGCTTTTTGTGTCAATGAATGGCTTTTGCTTCATGTTTCCTAAAATAGACATTCAATTATAGCCTTTTTTAATCAAAAATGTAAAAAAAATTTAACTTCAAATCAATTTTGA
>NW_018397625.1:2845-2941 GCF_002168275.2 Theobroma umbraticum | reverse complement strand
CCATTTAAAGTGAGTAATAAGACTTTTGAAGGGATGGACGACTATAAATAGACTTTTCTTGCCAATGTATGCATTTTTCTTCACATTTCTCAAGGT
>NW_018397625.1:2748-2835 GCF_002168275.2 Theobroma umbraticum | reverse complement strand
TTATAATCTATTTTAATAAAAAATGTACAAAGAATTCAACTTAAAATCAATTTTGGGATTAGAAAACCATTTAAAGGGAGTAATAAG
>NW_018397625.1:2634-2738 GCF_002168275.2 Theobroma umbraticum | reverse complement strand
GAATGGGTGAATATAAATGGACTTCTCTCACTAATGAATGCATTTTTCTTCTCGTTTCTCAAGGTAGACATTCAATTATAGTCTGTTTTAACCAAAAATATAGA
>NW_018397625.1:0-2624 GCF_002168275.2 Theobroma umbraticum | reverse complement strand
TTAAAATCAATTAGTAGTTTATAAAACTATTTTAAGCAAGTAATAAGGTTTTTGAAGGAATGGGGGACTATAATGGACTTTTCTTCCTAATGAATAGTTTTTTCTACATGTTTCCCGAGACAGGCATTCAATTATAGTCTGTTTTAATGAAAAATGTAAAGAAATTCAATTTCAAATCAAATATGAGATTATAAAACCATTTAAAGCAAGTAATAAGGCTTTTAAAGGAATGGGTGACTATAAATACAATTTTGTTGCCAATGAATGCCTTTTTCTTTATATTTCTTGAGATTGACATTCAATTATAATCTGTTTTAATTAAAAATGTACAAAGAATTCAACTTAAAATCAATTTTGAGACTATAAAA
Organism: Theobroma umbraticum; assembly: GCF_002168275.2. Lineage (NCBI taxonomy): Eukaryota > Viridiplantae > Streptophyta > Magnoliopsida > Malvales > Malvaceae > Theobroma > Theobroma umbraticum. Next base: position 2,256 of record NW_018397625.1, on the reverse strand, counting down.
CCATTTAAAGTGAGTAATAAGGCTTTTGAAAGAATGGGTGACTATAAATGGACTTTTCGTATCAATGGATGGCTTCTGCTTTGCGTTCCCTAAGGCAGACATTCAATTATACCATTTTTAATAAAAAATTGTAAAAAAATTTAACTTAAAATCAATTTTGAGATTATAAAACCTTTTAAAGTTAGTAATAAGGTTTTTGAAGGATCGGGTGACCGTAAATAGACTTTTCTTGCCAATAAATACCTTTTTCTTCATGTTTCCCAAGGTGGACATGCAATTATAATATGTTCTAACCAAAAATGAAAAAAAATTCAACCTAAAATCAATTATGAGATTATAAAATGATTTAAAGTGAGTAGTAAGGCTTTTGAAGGAATGAGTGACTATATATGGACTTTTCTTGCCAATGAATTCTTTTTTTTTCACATTTCTCAAGGTAGACATTCAATTATAATCTGTTTTAACTAAAAAATGTAAAGAAAATTTAACTTAAAATTAAATTTGAGATTATAAAACCATTTAAAGAGAGTAATAAGGCATTTGAAGGAATAGGTGACTATAAATACACTTTGCTTGCCAATGAGTACCTTTTTCTTCATGTTTCTCAAGGCAGACATTCAATTATAGTATATTTTAACAGAAAATGTAAAAAGATTCAACTTAAAATCAATTATTTGTTTATAAAACCATTCAAAGCAAGTAATAAGATTTTCTAAAGCTTGAGTGACTATAAATGGACATTTCGTGCCAATAGATGGCTTTTGCTTCAAGTTCTTGAAGGTAGACATTCAATTATAGCCATTTTTAACTAAAAATGTAAAATAATTTAACTTAAAGTCAATTTTGAGATTATAAAACCATTTAAAGTGAGTAATAAGGCTTTTGAAGGAATAGGTGACTATAAATAGACTTTTCTTGCCAATGAATGCCTTTTTCTTCACCTTTCTCGAGGTAGACATTCAATTATATTCCATTTTAGCTAAAAATATAAAAACATTAAACTTAAAACTAATTTTGAGATTATAAAACTATTTAAAACGAGTAATAAGGCTTTTGAAGAAATGAGAGACCATAAACAGACTTTTCTTTCAAGTGAATGGCTTTTTCTACATGATTTTTGAGACAGGCATTGAATTATAATCTATTTTAACTAAAAACGTAAAAAAAATTGAACTTAAAATCAATTTGAGATAATAAAATCATTTAAAGCGAGTAATAAGGCTTTTGAAAGAATAGGTCACTATAAGTAGACCTTTCTTGCCAATGAATGCCTTTTTCTTCACATTTCTCAAGGTAGACATTCAATTATAGTCTGTTTTAATTAAAAAATTTTTAAAAAATAAAACTTAAAATCAAATATGAGATTATAAAACTATTTAAAGCGAGCAATAAGACTTTTAAAGGAATAGGTGACTATAAATATAGTTTTCTTACCAATGAATGCCTTTCTCTTTACGTTTCTTGAGGTAGACATTCAATTATAATCTATTTTAAATAAAAAATATAAAAAAATTCAACTTAAAATCAATTAAGAGATTAAAAAACCATTTAAAGTGAGTAATAAGGCTTTTAAAGGAATGGAAGACCATAAATGGACTTTTCTTGCCAATGATGCTTTTTTCTTCATGTTTCTCAAGGTCAACATTTAATTATAATCTGTTTAAGCTAAAAATGTAAAAAAAATCAGCTTCAAATCAATTATGAGATTATAAAACTATTTAAACCGAGTAATTAGGCTTTTGAAAGAATAGGTGACTATAAATAGACTTTTATTGTCAATGTATGTCTTTTTCTTCATGTTTCTCAAGGTAGACATTCAATTATAATATGTTTTAGCCAAAAATATAAAAAAATTTAATTTAAAACTAATTATGAGATTATAAAACCTTTTAAAGCGAGTAATAAGGCGTTTGAAAGAATAAGAGACTATAAATAGACTTTTCTTCCTAATGAATGGCTTTTTCTACACATTTTCTGAGGTAAATATTCAATTATTGCTTGTTTTATGAAAAATGTAAAAAAATTAAACTTAAAATTAATTAATAGATTATAAAACCATTTAAAGCGAGTAATAGGGCTTTTGAAGAAATGAGTTACGATAAATGGACTTTTTTTGCCAATGAATACCTTTTTCTTCATATTTTTCGAGGTAGACATTCAATTATAATATGTTTTAACCAAAAGTATAAAAATAATTTTGAACTTAAAATTATTTTTAAGATTATAAAACTATTTAAAGAGAGTAATAAGGCTTTT
>NW_018397624.1:0-3873 GCF_002168275.2 Theobroma umbraticum | reverse complement strand
AATGCCCATTACAATGCTTGAGATGAGTACATTATTTTCTTAAAGTGTTTTTCCCCCTAAAGACCTAACAAGTATTTGTAGAGATGTCACCACTAACCATTATAATGTTTGAAAGAGGGACATGTATAAAAACCTCAATTCTTTAAATAACTCTACCCTATCATCATCAAATAGAAGGTTGGCTCATGACATCCTCACCCACTAAATCTATCGACGTCTTCATTGACTGGTGGACTTGAAATTCTTTAATCTTCTACTAAAAGCCATGGAGATCGGCTTCTTCTCTTAAGTGATCTCATCTGGCTCCAAACTTTCCCATCTCACTAGGTATTCCTGTGTTGATCGTTGGTTGATTATGGTTGTCTTCCCTGCTAAAATCTTCCCCACGTGACGTTGTGATGGTGGCTGGGTGCTAATGGTGGCTCTTGTGGCTTGACTTTTGCTTGTATTTCTTCGATTTACTTTGAATGACTTTAGATTATTTATGTGAAACATGTGGTGTACCTTGATCCACTTAGGTGGATCAACTTTGTAAGAAGTCTTCCCCACATTAGGTATAATTTGTATTAGAGCTTTTTACTTTCGTACTAGTCTTCGATCTCTCTTCCTTAGGAATTGACGTTGTTTAGGTACCAACTTCACCAGTACCAAGTCTCCCACCTTTCATTGTTGCTCCCTTTGATCTCTATCTGGCCACTTTTTCATGCGATTGGGGCTTTCTCTAAATAGGCTCTCGCAATTTCAGTGTTTTGTCTCCTTTTTTTGGCAAAGTTGAAGACCAGTGGACTCTTCTCGCTATATGATTCCATTGAGATATAGGGAAATCTAGGTTGTTGTCTGGTGGTAATCAGAAAGGGGATTTATTGGTGGTTGAGCTCTTTTATGAGTTGAAACATAGTTGGGCCACATCTAGCAGGTTAGGCCATTTCTTTTAGTTTGCTTGTACAAAGTGTCGCAGGTATTCTTCGAACAGCCCATTGCAGTGTTTTGTCTGACCATATGTTTGCAGGTGATAATTGGAAGATATGTTGAGTTTTGACCCCAATAGCTTGAAAATCTCTTTCTAGAAAAAGCCTTTAAACCTTGGATCTTTATCGTCGATAATGCCTTTAGGAACACCCCAATATTTTACCACATGTTTAAAAGTCGTGTGAGTCGTTTCTTTTGTAGAGCCAAACTTCTTCACAAGAAAGAATGTCACGTACTTGGAGAAATGGTCTACCACTACCAAGATCAGTGTCATATCTCCTACTTTAGGAAATCCTACAATAAAGTCCAAAGAAATACTTTCCCACGACTTGGTCGGCCTTGGTAGAGGTTCGAGCATTCCCGTCAATCTCTATTTGTCTACTTTGTCTTGCTAGCAAATGAGGCACGTCTTTGTATAATCCATCACATCCTGCCGCATATAAGGCAAATAGTAACCTTATTCAATATCGTAATAGTCCATTACCAACGTAGATGTCTTGCCCAGGGAGTGTCATGACATTCTCGCATTAATTTCTGCCAAAGGTCTCCTACTTTTCAAAAGAATATGTGCAGTCCCTTTATTAGTAGGAGTCCATTTTTCACCCAAAAGTATTTCAACTTTCCACTCTCCACCAACTTCCTAACGGTCATTGCTTAGGGATCTCTATACAATTTTTCCTCAATAAGATTGCGGATATCTGTGGTCACTTTACTAGTTGTCATTGCTGTGATCACCCTTAGAGTTACGAATTGTCCTTCCAGCTAAGGGCGTTCGCCACGTAGTTCACTTTTCTAGGTTTGTACTTGAAGGAGAAATCAAACTCGGCTAGGAACTATTGTCATCTCGACTACTTAGTGATACTTTTTGGTTGTGTGAGGAAGTGACTTACGATTGTGTTGTAGTGTTAACCACAAATTATGATCCTAACAAGTAGTGTCGTCAAGTCTATAAATAGTGAATCACTGCTAGTAGTTCTTTCTATTGTGTCATGTATCTCTTTTAGCTCCATTCAATTTTTGGCTTTCGAACACAATGGGGTGCCCTTATTGTAGCAACACTCTTCGAAGGGCAAAGTCTGATGCATCTGTTTGTATCTTGAAAGGCTTTGCAATATTAAGAAGTGATAAACTAGAATCCATCATCATCGCATGGTCCAAACCTTATAAGGCTCCTTGGCACTATGACATCCAACTCACTTTTGTCCCTTTTTCAATAATTTTGTAAATGCTACAGTCTTTCTTGAATATCTTTCCATAAATCCTTGATAATAATTAGCTAGCCCTAAGAACGAACAAAGCTCATTTGTATTCTAAGGGGTGGCCTATTCATTGGTAACCTTCACCTTTAGCATGTCCATTTGGATGTGCCCTTGTTCAATTATGTGGCCAAGGAACTGAATTTGGGTTTGCACAAATGCATATTTCCCTTTTTACATATAATTGGTTGTCGTGGAGTCTTTGAAAGACCTGCAGTAAATGTTGTTGATGCTCCTCTAAGGTCGAACTATATACTACGATATCGTCCAAGCATATTACCATGAACTTGTCTTGATAATCATGGAACACTTGATTGAGCAATGTGCAAAAAGTAGCAGGAGCATTAGTTAGTCCAAAAGGCAAAATAAGATATTCAAAAATGCCATACCATGTTACGCAAATGGTTTTTGGTTCATCTCCTTTAGCCACTCTGACTTGATGGTATCCCGATCTTAAATCTAATTGGGAGAATTACTTTGCACCACTTTGTTGGTCAAAGAAATCTACTATAAAAGGGATAGGGTATTTATTCTTAACTGTGATTTTGTTCAGAGCCTGTTAATCCATACGCAATCGTAAACTCCCATCCTACGTTTTCTAAAAAAGTATTAGGGCCTCAAAAGGTACCTTTAATGGTCCGATAAATTCGGCTTGAATAAGCACATTTAATTATTTCCTTAGCTCTGCTAACTCTGTGGGAGACATCCTATATGGCCCTTTTACATGCAGCTTGACTCATGAGAGTAATTCTATCTCATGATCAATAGCTTGTCGAAGCGGTAGGACCCTGGGTAGTTGTTCTGGCATCATCTCTTGAAATTTTTTCAAAACTAGTTTCACTTATTCGAGTATTGGATTTGTGTTATCTTCACCTTTGTAAATGGGCATGGCCATGTAGGAGGGCTCACCTTTCTTAAACTGCATAGCTGATATAATCTTCTTCTCACTCATAGGTAAAATTGCAGCTGATAGCACACATGGTTATTCTCCATAAAACATTAAAGAACGCATAGCAGGGAAAGGGATGGCTTGTGCTTTCATCATAAAATCTAAGCCTAAGACAAAATCAAAGTCATCTATAGTGGCTACAGTCAGGTTCATCTTCCTTTTTCCAAGAGCCAATCTTAATCTTTACGTCTTTGGCATTTCTTATGATAGCTAAAGCTAGCGAGTTAACTACTTTTATTTGCCCAAAGTCTTTCTCAACTCTAAGACCACATCTTTTTGCCTTTCTTGGGGTGATGAAGGTGTTTGTGACCCTTCTGTCGAGCAATGCTTTGATACTGTTCTCATTCAATAGCACCTCTTCATACATTAGACCTGGTTAAGGTACCTTTTCCATCTTTTCTAATTATGCTTGTAAGACATTGAGGAAACGAACTGGCTTTTCCTCAGCTACTTTGACTGTGATGAGGGGTAGGGGTTATTTCAATGTTGGCAGTATACATCTAATTGAGAGCTGTTCAATGAGGACAATCAGCTACTCAATGTGGTTTTTTGCATAAAAAATAAGATATCGGAGGTCGTGGCTTGAAGTTCCCTAGCTTGATTGTTCTCAGTTAGGGTGAGTCTCTAGTAGGTGGTCCTTTATTGCCTCCCTCATTTTTAGGTCTACTCACTTTTGAAAATTTTTCCCCACTGTTTGAG
>NW_018397623.1:3695-4044 GCF_002168275.2 Theobroma umbraticum | reverse complement strand
TGATAGATTTTGGGCAGAACAGCTCACTACCTAATATGTATAGATACATAAAAGGAATGTATCGATATTTTTTCCCCTAGGTGCTTTATGCTTCAAATGTATCGATACATTAGGATAATGTGTCGATACATGTTCATCTTTGGCCAAATCTATCGATACAATGTATCGATAGAAAATCTCTTGAAGGCTTTTATTTTTCATCTTGCCAAGAATGTATTGATACATTTGGGGATGTATCGATAAATTTTCTTCTATAGTCAATTTTCAACTTTCCAAACTTCTAAAAATTCAATTCTAACACCCTAATTTTATTTCTTGATAATATCACACCTCAAATCATCTATTTAAC
>NW_018397623.1:2876-3685 GCF_002168275.2 Theobroma umbraticum | reverse complement strand
ACATATATATTTACAAATATGAAGTTAAACCTAAATCAAAACCTCAAATTATGGGATTTATCTCCTATTTCCAAAAAATTTTGCCTAAGTGTCAATATGTGCACTCTTAGACATTTGGCATGTATATCATATCATTAAAGTCGTCAACACTTCACATATTTTGTAATTCATTCTCAATTACCTTAATTTAAGTAAAATATTGGGAATGTTACATTTGTTTTATCTCCTCCAAAATGACCCCCATAATTTGATGAGTGACAACGTCTCAGCACACTTTCAACTTCCTTCTTTGGAATGCACCTTCTTATCATTCTGTCAGCACATTGCTTAAAAAAATAGTTTATCCCACATATATAATTTAACATCATGCAAAAATTTCTTTCTTTGCTGAAAAGTTAAATTTGGAGGGAGAAGCTTACTTACAATGAAATTGACATAGTCAGCATATCATGGTAAATTCTTTTGACCAACATGTAACTATTGTTCATCAGGTAAATTCAATATATTACACTAATCAAAAAATTAAACATAGATCAATGATGAAAGAATTTACAAGCATTTCTTTGAGGTCTTTTTTTAAAACTCTCAATTATGAGATATGTAAGACTATATTTTCAAAAGGGATATTTGTGTGACCGTTTATCTAAATTTCCTCCTATCCAAATGTTGCATCAACAAGAAAAAGTTAGTGAACTTACCCATAGTAACTCATCATTGAACTGAAGTGATCTAACATTACTCATTCTATTAAACAAATTACATGCAGCATCAATGTTGAACTCATCTCAAAATCCATTACATGATCACTG
>NW_018397623.1:1041-2866 GCF_002168275.2 Theobroma umbraticum | reverse complement strand
TGACAAAAGAATGTAGGTTTACTAATTAGTAGCTCTTTAATCGAACACAATAGTAATTGGATTTGACATAGACAATACTTAGGGCATCAAGGCCAATATGAAAAGGTTTATATCGAACATATCACCATGATCATCTAAATTCAATCTCTTCAGTCATGTTTAGAAATATTTAAATTGGTAAAACTTTTAGATTTACGAGAAGATTGAATCAAGAACTCTTCAAACACACGGTAACCAAGCAAAAGCCTTCCAACCAAATTATCATTGACAAAGTCTAAACCACCATTATGGATAGTCTTTAGCCTCGAAAAGGATCCGTCAATCAGGATGCTCCAAACAATAATAGTATAAACATATAGTTCCAATTTCATGAGTGTTTTATTTCTAAAGAGACTCGTAGGCAGCAAACCCCTATAATCATTTATAATGTACATTTGTAAATAAAGTTCTTGAACTCTTTGCCGTAATGTAATAGATATCATACACTTAAAAGGTCGTTAACTTTCAAGATCTTAGTATTATCAAGAGTAGAAACTAGCAAAGAAAGAAACTTCCACCTACTTGATAAAACGAAGGTGTGAACCGGATCCATTGTGGGAAGCAAGGACTGGAATTCAAATGGAATTGAATCTGGTAAAGCATTAAGTCTTTCAATGCTATTGTCAACTCTGCTCTTGCCTAAAAATTACCGACAATGGTTTTGGTGCACTTGGGGCTAGTGGCCATTTAGGGTTTTTTATTTTGAGTTGTTTTCGATGAAACTCAAATGGTTGAAATGATCACAAAGGTTTGGAATAGCTTCTCATCGAATCAATACGCGCCCGCAGTAACGCTAAACCCAAGTATTTGAAACTTTCAAACCTAGGGTTTCATAAGGGATTTTCTTCGATTTTTAAACAAAATGGGTGTTTTCGATTAGAAAAAAATTGCATTTTGATTTATCAAAACGCATTAGGCCAACCTCAATTGCTGCCCACTCCTGAAAAAAAGAAGACATGTAGAGATTTGAGAGAATTTGAAGATTTGCTTTTTGGATTGTGTTCAAAATGACTCTTCAAGGTGTTCAAAACCCCATGTAGAACAAGTTAAATGTTCTTACATGCCATACTAAGTAATTATACACCATGCTTAATTCTCCTTGGTTGCTAAATGCCAACCTTAACAATATTCAGTTAAAACATACCATGCATTATCATTAAGTTACTGCACGCCTTGCTTAAGCACTATATTGTTACTCTATATGCCTAAAAATTAATGGTTGATACATGGTTGTAACAACAATATTTTTTCACCATGTCCTACATGCCATGCCGAAATTACTAAATGTGCTACACATTGTGCCAGCAAATAGAGTTCTTACACACCATGCGTAACAACTGACAGATGGCCTACATGTTCATGTGTTTGATTGAATGCATCGTACCAACAAGCACTTGTATTCATCCAACAACTTTAAATTTAGATGCAGAGTTTTGAGACGCTAAATCAGTAGTCTTCATTTTCATTACTGTGATTAAATGTATAAGGACTAAATGTCTCTTCACTTACCTTCCTTGAAAACTGTTTCAATTTGAAGTTGCTCCATTTTGAATATTCATTTATTTATATGTTTTTCTATCTAGCTAAACCTTTTCAACTACTATAAATAGCTATATAATTTGGCATGTAAATGAAGTCATTTGTAAGTCATTCTCGAAGTATGGAAAAATTCTATTAATTCTACTTCACTCATATTTTAATGATTTCCAAGTTTCTCATATCATTAAACCCTAAACCTTCAACCATAAAACCCTAAACACTTAACACTCAAGCCTAAACTAGTGCA
>NW_018397623.1:627-1031 GCF_002168275.2 Theobroma umbraticum | reverse complement strand
CATGGCCACATGTCCAAATGATTAATCTTCTTGTCTTTTTTTTGCAGTTTACCAATTTTGTTATGCTTTAACTAGCAATAGCAGACATGAAGATCAATCCTTGGACATTGTAACACCCCGTACCTTCGTATAAGGGCCAATACGATCTCATTGACGAGATGGAGGGTTGATGGACATAAATTGAAGTGTGAAAAAGAAGTGATAGGCAAAAAGAACATTTTGGAATAACATATTTCATACACGAGGAAATGATAATTAAATAACAATATTTTATCGAAGATGAATTATCGAGATCAAAGGGTGGTTTGAAAATGGACCGGGACAAAGTGGAACACTTTGGGACCTTAGGAGTCACGTGAAATTTTTTTGAATAAAATATTATTTTATTAATAAAATAATATTAA
>NW_018397623.1:396-617 GCF_002168275.2 Theobroma umbraticum | reverse complement strand
TTTTATCTGTGATCAAAATTAGTCATGAAGAAAAAGTATACGACTAATCTAAGTGGGGGAGAAGAAGTAAGAATGAATTTTAAAGAAAAATAACGTACGCGGGGCCCATGTGCCTTTATTAAATATAAGATGAGCGGGTAAGCATATATTTAAATATTATAGTGATATTTTGGTGAAGTATAAAATTGATATTTTATTTGTACACATATAAGGGAAGAAAG
>NW_018397623.1:294-386 GCF_002168275.2 Theobroma umbraticum | reverse complement strand
ATTGGAGTTTAAAGGAAATGATTGAAGGACCAACTTGCAAGAATGGAAAGTTTGGTGGAACAAGGGGTAAATAAGGGAAAAGTTGAGGACTT
>NW_018397623.1:127-277 GCF_002168275.2 Theobroma umbraticum | reverse complement strand
TTGAAGCTAAGTGGACATTAACTAACTAAAGGAAGTTAGATTATGGAAGACAATAAAATATGCATGTAAAATTTACTATTACATACAAGTGTAGGCATGCAAAAAGGAAGAAGTTAGTGGAGAACATGTAGGGCCCCCATCATGTGAAGT
>NW_018397623.1:0-117 GCF_002168275.2 Theobroma umbraticum | reverse complement strand
GATAGGCTTAAACTTGTTTGCATGCAAAAGAATTGGTGCATTAAGTGGCCTAATAAGAAAAGGGAGACATGGATACAAGTGTCTTGAATATTTTGAAGGATGACTTAATAAAATATA
>NW_018397622.1:4013-4097 GCF_002168275.2 Theobroma umbraticum | reverse complement strand
AAAAGTCCATTTATAGTCACTCATTCCTTCAAAAGCCTTATTACTTGCTTTAAACGGTTTCATAATCTCATAATTGATTTTAAG
>NW_018397622.1:3923-4003 GCF_002168275.2 Theobroma umbraticum | reverse complement strand
TTTTACATTTTTCATTAAAACAGACTATAATTAAATACCTACCTAGGGAAACATGTAGAAAAAGCCATTCATTGAGAAGA
>NW_018397622.1:3011-3913 GCF_002168275.2 Theobroma umbraticum | reverse complement strand
TATAGTCACCTATTCCTTCAAAAGCCTTATTACTCCTTTTAAATTATTTTATAATCTCATAATTGACTTTAAATTGAATTTTTTAACATTTTTGGTTAAAACAGACTATAATTGAATGTCTAACTTGAGAAAAGTTAAGAACAAGGGATTCATTGGCAAAAAAAGTCTATTTATAGTCACTCATTCCTTCAATAGCCCTATTACTCAATTTAAATGGTTTTATAATCTCATAATTGATTTTAAGTTAAATTATTTTACACTTTTCATTAAAACAGACTAGAATTGAATGCCTACATTGAGAAACGTGTAAAAAAGCCATTCATTGAGAAAAGAAAGTCCATTTATAGTCACCCATTCCTTCAAAAGCCTTATTACTCCTTTTAAATTGTTTTATAATCCCATAATTGATTTTAAGTTGAATTTTTTTACATTTTTGGTTAAAACAGACTATAATTGAATGTCTACCTCAAAAAAACATGAGAAAAAGGGATTCATTAGTAAGACATATCTATTTATAGTCACGCATTCCTTCAAAAGCCCTATTGCAAGCTTTAAATAGTTTTTAACATTTTTGATTAAAACAAACTATAATTGAATCTCTACCTCAAGAAACTTGAAGAACAAGGGATGCATTAGCCAAAAAGGACCATTTATAGTACCCATTCCTTCAATAGCACTTTTATTCGCTTTAAAGAGTTTTATAACCTCATAATTGATTTTAAGTTGAATTTTTTTAAAATTTTTAGTTAAAACAGAATATAATTGAACGTCTACCTCAAGAAACATGATGAAAAAGACATTCATTAGGAAGAAATGTCTATTTATAGTCACCCATTCCTTTGAAAGCCTTATTACTCGCTTTAAACGGTTTATAATCTCATAATTGATTTTAAGTTGAAATT
>NW_018397622.1:2845-3001 GCF_002168275.2 Theobroma umbraticum | reverse complement strand
TTCATTAAAACAGACTATAATTAAATACCTGCCTTGAAAAACGTGTAGAAAAAGTCATTCATTGAGAAAAAAAGTCCATTTATAGTTATTCATTCCTTCAAAAGCCTTATTACTCCTTTTAAATTGTTTTATAACCTCATAATTGATTTTAAGTTG
>NW_018397622.1:2556-2835 GCF_002168275.2 Theobroma umbraticum | reverse complement strand
CATTTTTAGTTAAAACAGACTATAATTAAATGTCTACCTCAAAAAAAAATGAAAAAAAGGGATTCATTAGCAAGAAAAGTCTATTTATAGTCACGCATTCCTTCAAAAGGGTTATTGTTAACTTGAAATAGTTTTTAACATTTTTAGTTGAACAGACTATGATTGAATGTCTACCTCGAGAAACTTGAAGAACAAGGGATTCATTAGAAAGAAAGGTACATTTATAGTTACCCATTCCTTCAATAGCCTTATTACTTGCTTTAAATGGTTTTATAACCT
>NW_018397622.1:2372-2546 GCF_002168275.2 Theobroma umbraticum | reverse complement strand
TTTAAGTTGAATTTTTTTGCATTCTTCATTAAAACGGACTATAATTGAATGCCTCCTTGGAGAAACATGGAGAAAAAGCTATTCGTTGGCAAGAAAAGTCCATTTATAGCCACTTATCTATTCAAAATCCTTATTACTCACTTTAAATGGTTTTATAATCTCATAATTGATTTT
>NW_018397622.1:1989-2195 GCF_002168275.2 Theobroma umbraticum | reverse complement strand
CGCTTTAAATGGTTTTATAATCTCAAAATTGATTTTAAGTTAAATTTTTTTACAATTATCGTTAAAACAGACTATAATTAAATGTTTATCTCAAGAAACATGTAAAAAAAACCATTCATTGATAAGAAAGGTCTATTTATAGTCACCCATTCCTTCAAAGCCTTATTATTGCCTTTAAATGGTTTTATAATATCAGAATTAGTTTT
>NW_018397622.1:1696-1814 GCF_002168275.2 Theobroma umbraticum | reverse complement strand
GGCTATAAATGGTTTCATAATCTCATAATTGATTTTAAGTTGAATGTTTTTATATTTTTTATTAAACAAACTATAATTGAATGTCTACCTTAAGAAACGTGAAGAAAAATACATTCGT
>NW_018397622.1:1382-1611 GCF_002168275.2 Theobroma umbraticum | reverse complement strand
ATGGTTTTATAATCACATAATTAATTTTAAGTTGAATTTTTTTACATTTTTGGTCAAAACAGATTATAATTGAAAGTCTACCTTGAGAAACATGAAGAAAAAGACATTCATTGGTAAGAAAAATTCATCTATAGTCACCCATTCTTTCAAAAGCCTTATTAGTCGCTTTAAATGATTTTATATTCTTATAATGGATTTTAAGCTGAATTTTTTTATATTTTTATTAAAA
>NW_018397622.1:1245-1372 GCF_002168275.2 Theobroma umbraticum | reverse complement strand
TTGAATGTCTACCTCAAGAAACATAAAGAAAAAGGCATTCATTGGTACGAAAAGTCCATTTATAGTCATTCATTCCTTTAAAAGTCTTATTACTGGCTTTAAATGGTTTTATAATCTCATAATTGAT
>NW_018397622.1:1098-1235 GCF_002168275.2 Theobroma umbraticum | reverse complement strand
ATTTTTTTACATTTTTTGTTAAAATAGACTAGAATTGAATATCTACCTTGAGAAGCATAGAGAAAAAGAGATTCATTGGTAAGAAAATTCCATTTTTAGTCACCCATTCCTTCAGAAGCCTTATTACTCGCTTTAAA
>NW_018397622.1:905-1088 GCF_002168275.2 Theobroma umbraticum | reverse complement strand
ATCTCATAATTGATTTTAAGTTGATTTTTTTTACTTTTTTTGTTAAAAAAGACTATAAATGAATGCCTACCTCCAAAAACGTGTAGAAAAAGTCATTCATTGAGAACAGAAGTCTATTTATAGTCACCTAATCCTTCAAAAGCCTTATTAATCTTTTTAAATTATTTTATAATCTCATAATTG
>NW_018397622.1:793-895 GCF_002168275.2 Theobroma umbraticum | reverse complement strand
GAATTTTTTTACATTTTTTGTTAAAACCGATATAATTGAATATCTACATCAAGAAACGTGAAGAAAAAGACATTCATTGGCAAGAAAAGTCCATTTATAGTC
>NW_018397622.1:650-777 GCF_002168275.2 Theobroma umbraticum | reverse complement strand
GCCTTATTACTCACTTTAAATGGTTTTATAATCTCAAAATTGATTTTAAGTTTTTTTTTTTTTACTTTTTTTGTTAAAACAGATTATAATTGAATGTTTACGTCGAGAAACGTGAAGAAAAAAGTAT
>NW_018397622.1:157-288 GCF_002168275.2 Theobroma umbraticum | reverse complement strand
AATTAATTTTAAGTTGAATTTTTTTACATTTTTATCAAAACAGACTAATACTGAATGTTTTCCTTAGGAAACCTATAGACAAAGTCATTCATTGAGAAGAAAAGTCTATTTATAGTCACCCATTCCTTCAA
>NW_018397622.1:0-147 GCF_002168275.2 Theobroma umbraticum | reverse complement strand
ACTCACTTTAAATGATTTTATAATCTCAAAATTGATTTTAAGTTCAATTTTCTTTACTTTTTTTCGTTAAAACAGATTATAATTGAATGTTTACATGGAGAACCATGAAAAAAAAAGCGTTCATTGGCAAGAAAAGTCTATTTATTG
>NW_018397621.1:3943-4120 GCF_002168275.2 Theobroma umbraticum | reverse complement strand
TTTTTTTATATTTTTGATTAAAAGAGATTATAATTGAATGTCTGTCTCGAGAAACATGAAGAAAAAGTCATTCATTGTCTAAAAAAGTCTACTTATAGTCAATCATACCTTCAAAACCCTTATTACTCACTTTAAATGATTTTACAATCTCATAATTGATTTTAGGTTGAATTTTTT
>NW_018397621.1:3110-3933 GCF_002168275.2 Theobroma umbraticum | reverse complement strand
ATTAAAAGAGATTATAATTGAATGTCTGTCTCCAGAAACATGAAGAAAAAGTCATTCATTATCTAAAAAAGTCTACTTATAGTCAATCATACCTTCAAAAGTCTTATTACTTACTTTAAATGATTTTAAGTTGAATTTTTTTATATTTCTGGTTAAAAAAGGGTATAATTGAATGTCTACTTTGGGGAACGTGAAGCAACAGCCATCCATTGGCACAAAACATCCATTTATAGTTACTCAAGCCTTTGAAGCCTTATTACTTACTTTAAATGGTTTTACAAACTAGCAATTGATTTTAAATTAAATTTTTTTATATTTTTGGTTAAAAAATACTATAATTAAATGATTTTATAATCTCATAATTGATTTCAGGTTGAATTCTTTTACATTTTTGGATAAAATAGATTATAATTGCATGTCTGCCTCAGAAAATGTGAGAAAAAATTAATTCATTGACTAGAAAAGTCCACTTATAGTCACCCATACTTTCGAAAGCCTTATTACTCGTTTTAAATCTCATAATTGATTTTAAGTTAAATTTTTTATATTTTTGGTTAATACAGATTATAATTGAGTGTCTATCTTAAGAAACATGAAAAAAAAGATAGTCATTGGCAAGAAAAGTCCATTTATAGTTACCCATCTCTTCAAAAGCCTTATTATTTACTTTAAATAATTTTATAATCTCATAATTGAATTTAAGTTGAGTTTTTCTACGTTTTTCATTAAAACAGATTATAATCGAATTTCTGCCTCAGGAAATGTATAGAAAAAGCCATTCATTAAGAAGAAAAGTTTATTTATAGTCTCTCATTCCTTCAAA
>NW_018397621.1:2909-3100 GCF_002168275.2 Theobroma umbraticum | reverse complement strand
CTCGCTTTAAAAGGTTTTATAATTTCATAATTGATTTCAAGTTGAATTTTTTTTACTTTTTTGGTTAAAACAAATTATAATTGAATGCCTACCTTCACAAGCATGAAGAAAAAGATATTCATTAGTAAGAAAAGTTCATTTATAGTCATCTATTTTTTTAAAAGCCTTATTACTTACTTTAAATGTTTTTA
>NW_018397621.1:2409-2899 GCF_002168275.2 Theobroma umbraticum | reverse complement strand
ATTGATTTTAAGTTGAATATTTTTACATTTTTGATTAGAACAGATTACAATTGAATGTTTGCCTGGGGAGACGTGAAGGAAAATGCATTCATTAGCAAGAAAAGTCCATTTATAGTCATCCATTCCTTCAAAAGCCTTATTACTCACTTTAAATGGTTTTATAATCTTATAATTTGATTTTAAGTGACTATTTTTATATTTTTAGTTAAACAGACTATAATTAATGTCTACTTTAGTAACGTGAAGAAAAATACATTCCTATGACAAGAAAAAGTCCATGTATGTCACCTATTTCTTTCAAAAGTCTTATTATCCTTTAAATATTTAATAATTTCTTAATTATTTTAAGTTGAATTTTTTTTTACATTTTTGGTAAAACATATTACAATTGAATGTCTGCCTCAGAAAACGAGAAGAAAAAGGCATTCATTGCCAAGAGAAGTTCATTTATAGAAAACCATCCTTTCAAAAGCTTTACTACTCACTTTAA
>NW_018397621.1:2243-2399 GCF_002168275.2 Theobroma umbraticum | reverse complement strand
AATCTCATAATTGATTTTAAGTTGAACATTTCTATATTTTTTATTAAAATAGATTAAAATTGAATGTCTGCCTCAATAAACATGAGAAAAAAGGCATTCATTGATAAAAAAAGTTCGTTTATAGTCACCTATTTCTTCAAAAGCCTTATTACTCGC
>NW_018397621.1:2100-2233 GCF_002168275.2 Theobroma umbraticum | reverse complement strand
TTTATAATCTCATAATTGATTTTAGGTTAAATTCTTTTATATTCTTAGTTAAAAGAGATTGTAATTGAATGGTTGCCTCGAGAAACGTCAGAAAAAGACATTCATTGGTAAGAAAACTCCATTTATAGTCACT
>NW_018397621.1:1546-2090 GCF_002168275.2 Theobroma umbraticum | reverse complement strand
AAAGCCTTATCACTCACTTTAAATGATTTTGTAATCTCATAATTGATTTTAGGTTGAATTATTTTACATTTTTGATTAAAAGAGATTATAATTGAATATTTTCCTAGAAAGAATGTGAAGAAAAAGTCATTTACTAACTAAAATAAGTCCACTTATAGTCACCCTGTGCCTTTAAAAGCCTTATTACTCGCTTTAAATAGTTTTACAACCTCATAATTGATTTTAAGTTGAATTGTTTTACATTTTTGGTTAACACAGATTACAATTGAATGTCTACTTCGAGAAACATGAAGAAAAAGGCAATCATTGGTAAAAAAAGTCTATTTGTAGTCACCCATTCTATTAAAAGCTTTATTACTCACTTTAAATGGTTTTATAATGTCATAATTGAATTAAGTTGAGTTCTTCTACATTTTTAGTTAAAACATATTATAATTGAATGTTTGCCTCAAGAAACTTGAAAAAAAGGCATTCATTGATAAAAAAAAGTCCGTTCATAGTTACCCATTACTTCAAAAGCCTTATTACTCACTTTAAATAGTTT
>NW_018397621.1:1402-1536 GCF_002168275.2 Theobroma umbraticum | reverse complement strand
TAATTGATTTTAGGTTGAATTTTTTTATATTTTTGGTTAAAAGAGATTATAATTGAATGTCTGCCTTAAGAAACGTTAGAAAAAAAGGCATTTATTGGTAAGAAAAGTCCATTTATAGTCATTCATTCCTTCAA
>NW_018397621.1:1206-1392 GCF_002168275.2 Theobroma umbraticum | reverse complement strand
ACTCACTTTAAATAGTTTTATAATCTCATAATTGATTTTCAATTGAATATTTTTACATTTTTAGTTTAAACAAAATATACTTGAATGTCTACCTTAAGAAACGTGAAGAAAATATTTTTTAATTGATAAGAAAAATCTATTTATAGTCACTTATTCCTTCAAAAGCCTTATTACTCGCTTTAAAGG
>NW_018397621.1:515-1196 GCF_002168275.2 Theobroma umbraticum | reverse complement strand
CTCATAATTGATTTGAAGTTGAATTTTTTCATATTTTTAGTTAAAATAGACTATAATTGAATGTCTACCTCAGGAATATAAAGAAAAAGCTTGTTAATTGGCAGGAAAAGCCCATTTATAGTCACCTATTCCTTCAAAAGCCTTACTACTCGTTTTTAATGATTTTATAATCTCATAATTGATTTTAAGTTCAATATCTTTACATTTTTAGTTAAAGCAAACTATAATTAAATGTCTGCCTCAAAAAACGTGAAGAAAAAGACATTTATTAGCAAGAAAAGTCCATTTATAGCTACTTATTCCTTCAAAAGCCTTATTTCTCACTTTAAATGGTTTTATAATCTCAAAATTAATTTTATGTTAAATTGTTTTACATTTTTGGTTAAAACAAATTGTAATTGATTGTTTTCCTGGAGAAACGTAAAGAGAAATGCAGTCATTAGCAAGAAAAGTCCATTTATACTCACCAATTCCTTAAAAAACCTTATTACTCTCTTTAAATAGTTTTATAACTTCATAATCGATTTTAAGTTGAATATTTTTACATTTTTGGTTAAAACATATAATAATTGAATGTCTACCTAGAGAAATATAAAGAGAAAGGCAGTCATTGGCAAGAAAAGTCCATTTATAGTCACCAATTCTTTTAAAAGCCTTATTACTCGTTTTAAATAGTTTTAT
>NW_018397621.1:380-505 GCF_002168275.2 Theobroma umbraticum | reverse complement strand
TTGATTTTAAGTTAAATTTTTTTATATTTTTCATTAATGCAAACTATAATTGAATGTTTGCCTCAAGAAACGTAAAGAAAAAGACATTCATTTGCAAGAAAAGTCCATTTATAGCCACCCATTCC
>NW_018397621.1:0-370 GCF_002168275.2 Theobroma umbraticum | reverse complement strand
TTATTACTCACTTTAAATGGTTTTGTAATCTCAAAATTGATTTTAAGTTAAATTCTTTTACAATTTTTGTTAGAATAAATTATAATTGAATGTTTGCCTTGGGAAACATGAAGAAAAAGCCATTCATTAACTAGAAAAGTCTACTTATAGTCACTCATGCCTTCGAAAGCCTTACTACTTGCTTTAAATGATTTTAAGTTAAATTTTTTTACATTTTTGGTTAAAAAAAGCTATAATTGAATGCCTGCTTCAAGAAATGTGAGGAAAAAGCCATTCATTGACTAGAAAAGTCAACTTGTAGTCATCCATGCCTACGAAAGCTTTATTACTCTCTTTAAATAGTTTTATAACCTCATAATTGATTTTAAGT
>NW_018397620.1:3816-4182 GCF_002168275.2 Theobroma umbraticum | reverse complement strand
ACTATACTCAAATTATTTGGTATTGTTTTATTTCAATTTAGTGTTTAAGAAATTACATTTTCAAAACTCTTAAAGTAAGCCTTTTACTTCTTATTTCTTATTAGAAATTCATTAAAATAAATTTTTTCTTTTTAAGACTTTCCATTTTAATTCTTTCAATAATTAAAACTCCTTTTAATCTTGGAAACCGCTTTATTTTAGGTAAACTTTCTAAAATATTTCTAAGACAATATTTTAATTTTTAACATTTAGAATATGGATTAGTTTCCTAAATTGTATGTTGTCCAAGTTACCTAAATGGTAACTTAACAAATTTTTAAAAACTTCTAGTCAAACCAAAATTTTAAGAAAAGTTCAATGCTATCA
>NW_018397620.1:3366-3725 GCF_002168275.2 Theobroma umbraticum | reverse complement strand
ATCCTTAATTTTAGGAAATTCTTTTAAAGTAGGAAACAATTTTTTATTTTTTTTATGAATCTCCTAAAATTAAAATAAATGGTATTCAAGAACTTTTAAAACTCCATAAATCATCAATCAAACTCATGAAAAAGCTGCTGAAAATTTGTAGCAAGTGTGTTTAACAATTAAACACAAAATTTATGAAGAATTAAGTCACCAAAACCAATCATAACTGCCTAAAATTTTTTACATTGAATCTTTATTATTTTAGAATTCGAAAACATGATTTTCATGAACCTTTTTCATACTAAATCAAGTTTGGTCAAAACATGCAGTAATTTAATTTGATAAAACTAATTTTTAACAATTAAAAACTG
>NW_018397620.1:2424-3100 GCF_002168275.2 Theobroma umbraticum | reverse complement strand
TCCTATTGATTATCACCCAGAATCAAGCATGCAAATTACATGAAAAACATCAAATAAATGCTCTAATACCACTGCTGAGATTCGATCTCATGCTCAAATATGAAAATAATCAAAAAATTGAAAACTATAACAGAGCCAAAAAAAAAACAAATATTAAATCAAAGAAACAGTCGAATCCTACAAGATCAATGTTTGTGCTTTTCACATAACTTTCAAATTAATTATGAATACTAATAAGTTTAAAAGTTACATATCTTACTCTAGATATCGTAATCAAAAGCCAATTAAATCAAAATCTTTACTTTTTTACCTTTGAGATTTGTCAAATCTTTAGCCACCCAAGTATTTAGCCTCTAATAGTAATTCACACAGTGATCAAATAAGACCTTCTCAAAGGTAGGATTTTTTTGCTTGTACTAGCAAGTTTTGTTTCTAAAACAAAAAGACCAAAATTTCTTGCTGAATCTTATTATTGTAAGACAAAGAAAACTATTTTTCTTTTCTTGTTTTATGAAAAAGCTAAAAAGAGGTTGGAGGCTTAGAGTTTTAGTTTGCTAACATAATTAAGTTGTAACCCTAAATACAACATTTGTATTTTAATTTAATTAAGTCTTTGTGAACTTAATTTATGTTTTAATTATTTTGGTCTCTTTCAATTAAGTCTAACTTAATTAAT
>NW_018397620.1:1503-2389 GCF_002168275.2 Theobroma umbraticum | reverse complement strand
GTGTGACTCATTAGGCTTCTAACATGTTGACAATAAATAAAAATCTTAATCAAATATCAATTTGACAATTGATTTATATTTATAGATCATGAGCGGCATCTAGTAATACATCATAACCACCTAAATGTTAGAGAGTCAATTAAAGAATTTAACAAAGTCCTTCAGTGATAAGCCTTTTAGTGCAATACGGTCCTTTCATCAAATATTTTGGATATGTCATAAAGCTTGGCTCAATGTCTTCTTATAACATTCTATATTAGTTCTTATAATTCATGACTAACCTTATGAATTTAGGCAACTAACTTTACTCAAATTCATTATGCTTTGGTCAAATACTTTATACAAGTTAATCAAAAATTAAGAACAAGTGATATACATCCCTTTATATCACTTGGGGTGACAAATCTTCTCTTGACCACTTATATACCTTTACATGCTTCATGGTATACCCAAAAACACCCTATTTAGATATCTGGACACTTCCAAACCCGTAGAGGTGAATTAAAGTATGTCTTTCCCCATATAAGATGACCTAGTGTCTCAAGTCTGAGATTAGTTGTACAACTATCACATGAGAACATATTCTATAGACACTTGAGTGAAATACCAAATAGATTTCTCATAGCAGGTCATATTTAGTGAGCTTGTTTTTTAACAAACACCCACATGTTATCCTCAAGTTCTCTATATACTTCAATCTATGAGATCAATTGCTTACTTCTCAAGTAAAAAGGCTTAACATGTACCAATCTTTAAGCTTTGTTAATGCCTTGTCTTGACAATGCAATGATCAGGAGTAATTTTAGGAACATGGTTTTGATGCATAATGGTTTCATAATTGTAACAACTTTACAATTCTCTTGCAAGGCTTTTATGTTCCATGGGC
>NW_018397620.1:729-1446 GCF_002168275.2 Theobroma umbraticum | reverse complement strand
AACCTCTACCACATATAATTATGCGATTAAATGTGCATTAAATCACAATATATATTTCTAGACCAATCTAATTGGCTTAAGGGCATATACCAACATCTTGTACAGTAATTGCACTATCCTTATGATCCAATAGCATAGTTGGTTCATTGACAAATAACTGTTTCAAATTCAAGGGCAACTTGGGCAAATCATCAACATTTCCACAATTTAGTACTCTAAATGATAATTCTCCATTCTCCAATGATTTAGTAACCAAGGTGATAGTGACACTACAAGAAAATAGATTTTTTCTTATGAAAAAAATTTTGTTGAAAATTTTTCATTGGAAATTTCCAATAGATTTCTAACGGAATTCCAACAGAAATTTTTATGAATTTCACCGACAGATTTTTGACAGATTTCCAATAGAAATATACCAACAGAATATTTTCATTGGAGATTTTGTTAGCACAAACCAAAATTTCTCCCACCAAATTTTCCAACGGAATTTCCAACGGATTTCCATTGAAATTTTCTAATAGAAAATTATCCGTTGGAAATCCATCAAAAAAATTAAGGACATAAAAAAAATTTAAAGACTGTTAAAGTTTCCAACGGAATTTTTTGTTGAGAAAAGCTATTACCAACGGAAATTTTCCAACAGAACATTCCATTTGAAAATTTTGTTGGTAATACTATTTTTAAAATTTTTTTACTTAAAATATTTTAAATTTTTTT
>NW_018397620.1:492-652 GCF_002168275.2 Theobroma umbraticum | reverse complement strand
ATTTAAAAACATAAATATGTTTTCCTTTGCTTATTGTTTTATATTTTGAAAATTTTATTGAATCAAAAATTACAAATTAATAGTTACAAATTCATTAATTTTATAAATTAAAAAATAGATAAAAAGAATATAATAAATTTTTTATTGTAATAAAAATACA
>NW_018397620.1:0-384 GCF_002168275.2 Theobroma umbraticum | reverse complement strand
ATATATTAATTTATTATATGTATGTATACAAATTAGAATCATAGCTATAGAATACATACATATATATATAAACCTGTATTATATATTCAAAAAGAAAAATCTAACGGATTGTATTAATACGAAACTACAAGTTATCTTCTTTAATTAATATAAATTTATACGTTAATATATATATGTAGTGTGTGTGTATGAGATATTAAAATATCTTACATATATATTAATATTTTTTATGTGTAAGTGTATAGTAAATTTTATTTATATGATTACAGTTATTAATTTTATTAATTATTATCATAGTTTTAATAAAATTTGTTTGACAATTAATTATATAAACTTTGTAATATATATCAAATTATAACATATAATTTGTGTCATTAATATATA
>NW_018397619.1:4179-4300 GCF_002168275.2 Theobroma umbraticum | reverse complement strand
CAATGAATACCTTTTTCTTCATGTTTCCCAAAGTAAACATTCAATTATAATCTGTTCTAACAAAAAATGTAAAGCAATTCAACCTAAAATCAATTATGAGATTATAAAACCATTTAAAGTG
>NW_018397619.1:4040-4169 GCF_002168275.2 Theobroma umbraticum | reverse complement strand
CTTTTGAAGGAATGGGTAACTATAAATGGGCTTTTCTTGTCAATGAATATCTTTTCTTCACGTTTGTCGAGGTCGACATTCAATTATAATCTATTTTAAATAAAAATGTACAAAGAATTCAAATTTAAA
>NW_018397619.1:108-3941 GCF_002168275.2 Theobroma umbraticum | reverse complement strand
CAATTATAATCGATTTTAACTAAAAATGTTCAAAGAATTCAAATTTAAATCAATTTTGAGAATATAAAACCATTTAATGTAAGTAATAAAGCTTTAAAAGAATGGGTGACTATAAATGGACTTTTCTTACCAATGAGTACCTTTTTCTCCATGTTTCTTAAGCTAGACATTCAACTAGAATCTCTTTTAACCAAAAATGTAAAAATATTTGAACTTAAAATCAATTTTGAGATTATAAAACCATTTAAACTGAGTAGTAGGGCTTTTGAACGAATACGTGACAGTAAACGGACTTTTCTTGCCAGTCAATACCTTTTTCTTCATGTTTCCCAAGGCAAACGTTCAATTATAATCTGTTCTAACCAAAAAGGTTAAAAAGTTCAACCTAAAATCAATTATGAGATTATAAAACTATTTAAAGTGAGTAATAAGGCTTTTGAAGGAATGGGTGACTATAAATCGACTTTTCTTGCTAATGAATGCCTTTTTTTCACGTTTCTTGAAGTTGACATTCAATTATAATCTGTTTTAACAAAAAATGTACAAAGAATTCAAATTTATATCAATTTTGAGATTATAAAACCATTTAAAGTGAGTAATAAGACTTTTGAAGGATTGGGTGACTATAAATAGACTTTTCTTGTCAATGAATACCTTTTTCTTTACGTTTCTTGAGGTAGATATTCAATTAAGTCTGTTTTAACCAAAAATATAAAAAAACTCAACTTTAAATCAATTATGGTATTATAAAATCATTTAAAGCGAGTAATAAGGCTTTTTGAAGATATGGGTGACTATAAATGGACTTTTCTTGCCAATAATGCTTTTTTGTTCACGTTTCTCAAGGTAAGCATTCAATTCTAGTCTGTTTTAACCAAAACTACAAAAAAATTTAACTTAAGATCAATTATTAGCTTATAAAAATATTTAAAGCAAGTAATAAGGCTTTCAAAGGCTTGAGTGACTATAAATGGACGTTTTGTGTCAAAGGTTGGCTTTTGCTTCTCATTTTCTAAGGCAGACATTCAATCATTTTAACCAAAAATGTAAAAAAAATTCAACTTCAAATCAATTTTGAGTTTATAAAGCCATTTAAAGTGAATAATAAGGCTTTTGAAGAAGTGGGTGACTATAAATGGACTTTTCTTGCTAATGAATACCCTTTTCTTCATGTTTCCCTAAGCAAACATTTAATTATAATCTGTTCTAATCAAAACGTTAGAAAATTCAACCTAAAATCAATTATAAGATTATAAAACCATTTAAAGAGAGCAACAAGGCTTTTGAAAGAATGGGTGACTATAAATGGAGCTTTCTTGCCAATGAATGCCTATGTCTTCACATTTCTCAAGGTAGACATTCAATTATAATCTATTTTATCGAAAAATGTTCAAAGAATTAAAATTGAAATTATTTTTCAAATTATAAAACTATTTAAAGTGAGTAATCAGGCTTTTGAAGGAATGGATGACTATAAATAGACTTTTCTTACCAATGAATACCTTTTTCTTTAGGTTGCTCAAGGTAGGCATTCAATTATAGTCTGTTTTAACAAAAAATGTAAAAACATTTAACCTTAAAATCAATTATGGCATTATAAAACCATTTCAAGCGAGTAATAAGGCTTTTGAAGGTACAGGTGACTATAAATGGACTTTTCTTGCCAATGAATGTTTTTTTCTTAATGTTTCTCAAGGTAAACATTCAATTCCAGTCTTTTTCAATCACAAATGTACAAAGAATTCAAACTTAAATCAATTTTGAGATTATAAAACAATTTAAAGTGAGTAATAAAGCCTTCAAAGGAATGGGTGACTATAAATGGATTTTTTTTCCCAATGAATGCCTTTTTCTTTATGTTTCTTGAGCTAGACTTTTAATTATAATATGTTTTAACAAAAAATGTAAAAATATTTGAACTTAAAATCAATTTTGAGATTATAAAACTATTTAAAGTGAGTAATAAGACTTTTGAAGGAATCGCTGACTATTAATAGACCTTTCTTGCCAATGACTACCTTTTTCATTAGATTTCTCAAGGTAGACATTTAATTATAATCTGTTTTAACAAAAATGTAAAAAAATTGGAACTTAAAATAAATTTTGAGATTATAAAACCATTTAATGTGAGTAATAAGGCTTTAGAAGGAATGGGTGACTATAAATGAACTTTTCTTGCCAATGAATACCTTTTTCTTCATGTTTTCTAAGGCAGACATTCAATTATGATCTGTTCTAACCAAAAATGTCAAAAAGTTCAACTTAAAATCAATTATGAGACTATAAAAGTATTTAAAGTAAGTAATAAGACCTATGAAGGAATTGGTGACTATAAATGGACCTTTCTTGCCGATGAATATCTTTTTCTTCACATTTCCTAAGGCAAACATTCAATTATAATCTATTCTAGCGAAAAACATAAAAAACAATTCAACCTAAAATCAATTATGAGATTGTAAAACTATTGAAAGTAAGTAATAAAGCTGTTGAAGGAATGGGTGACTATAAATGGACTTTTCTTTCCAATGAATTTCTTTTTCTTCATGTTCTTGAGGTAGATATTCAATTACAATCTGTTTAACCAAAAGTGTACAAAGAATTCAAATTTAAATCAATTTCGAGAATATAAAACCATTTAAAGTGAGTAATAAGGCTTTAAAGAAATGGGTGACTATAAATAGACTTTTCTTGCCAATGAATGCCCTTTTCTTCATGTTTCTGGGGCTAAAAATTAAATTATAATTTGTTTTAACCAAAATGTAAAACAATTTGAACTTAAAATAATTTTTGAGATTATAAAACTATTTAAAGTGAGTAGTAGGGCTTTTGAAGGAATGAGTGACAATAAACATACTTTTCTTGCCAATCAATGCCTTTTTGTTCAGGTTTCCCAAGATAAACATTCAATTATAGCCTTTTTTAACCAAAAATATAAAAAAAAATTCAACTTAAAATCAATTTTAAGTTTATAAAGCCATTTAAAGTGAATAATAAGGCTTTTGAAGAAATGGAAGACTATAAATGGACTTTTCTTACCAATGAATAACTTTTACTTCATGTTTCCCTAGGCAAACACTTAATTATAATCTGTTCTAACTAAAACCATCAAAAAATTCAACCTAAAATCAATTATGAAATAATAAAACCATTTAAAGTGAGCAATAAGGCTTTTCAAAGAATGGGTGACTATAAATGGAGCTTTCTTTCCAATGAATGACTTTTTCTTTATATTTCATGAGGTAGGCATTCAATTATATTTTGTTTTAACCAAAAATGTAGAAAGAATTAAACTTCAAATCAGTTTTGAGATATAAAACCATTTAAAGTGAGGAATAATGATTTTGAAGGAATGAGTGACTATAAATGGACTTTTCTTGTCAATGAATACCTTTTTCTTTACGTTTCTCTAGGTAGGCATTCAATATTAGTCTGTTTTAATCAAAAATGTAAAAAAATTTAACCTTAACATCAATTATTGCATTACAAAATCATTTAAAGCGAGTAATAAGGCTTTTGAAAGTACAAGTGAATATAAATAGATTTTTCTTGCCAATGAAAGCTTTTTTCTTCATGTTTCTTAAGGTAAATATTCAATTCTAGTCCAATTCAACCAAATATGTACAAAGAATTCAAACTTAAATCAATTTTGAGATTCTAAAACTATTTAAATTGAGTAATAAGGCTTTTAAAGCAATTGGTGACTATAAATTAACTTTTCTCGCCAATGAATGCCTTTTCCTTCATGTTTCTTGAGCTAGGCATTCAAGTATAATATGTTTTAACCAAAAATGTAAAAAAAAATTGAACTTAAAATCAATTTTAAAATTATAAAA
>NW_018397619.1:0-98 GCF_002168275.2 Theobroma umbraticum | reverse complement strand
TGAGTAATAAGGCTTCCGAAGGAATGGGTGACTATAAATACACCTTTCTTGCCAATGAATGCCTTTTTCTTTATATTTCTCGAGGTAGACATTCAATT
>NW_018397617.1:3079-4426 GCF_002168275.2 Theobroma umbraticum | reverse complement strand
TTTTAACCAAAAATGTAAAAACATTCAACTTAAAATCAATTATGAGAATATAAATCCATTAAAAGTGAGTAATAAGGCTTTTGAAGGAATAGGTGACTATAAATAGACTTTTCTTGTCAATGAATTCCTTTTTCTTCACGTTTCTTGAGATAGACATTCAATTATAATCTATTTTAACTAAAAATATAAAACAATTTAACTTAAAATCAGTTATAAAATTATAAAACCTTTTAAAGCGAGTAACAAGGCTTTAGAAGGAATGGGAGACAATAAATAAATTTTTTTTGCAATGAATGGCTTTTTCTACACGTTTGTTATAGCAGGTATTTAATTATAGTCTGTTTTAATGAAAAAAGAAAAAAAATTTACTTAAAATTAATTATGAGATTATAAGACTATTTACAGGGAGTAATTAGGCTTTTGAAAGAATGAGCGAATATAAATAGACTTTTCTTCCAAATGTATTCCTTTTGTTTCCATTTCTCAAGGTAGACATCTGATTATAATATGTTTCAAACAAAATTACAAAAAAAATTCAACTTAAAATCAATTTTGAGATTACAAAACCTTTTAAAGTTAATAATACAGCTTTTGAAGGAATGGGTGACTATAAATGGACATTTCTTGCCAATAAATATCTTTTTTTTTCATGTTTCACAAGGTAGACATTCAATTATAGTCTGTTTAAACTAAAAATGTAAAATAATTCAACTTAAAATCAATTATTAGTTTGCAAAACCATTTAAAGCAAGTAATAAGGCTTTCGAAGCAATGGGTAATTATAAATGGACTTTTCATGTCAACGGATGACTTTTGCTTCATGGTCCCTAAGGTAGACATTCAATTATAGCCTTTTTTAACCAAAAATGTAAAAAAATTCAACTTAAAATCAATTATGAGATTATAAAACCATTTAAAGCGAGTAATAAGGCTTGTGAAAGAATGAGAGACTATAAATGGACTTTTCTTCTGAATGAGTGGCTTCTTTTACATGTTTATCAAGGTAGGTATTCAATTATAGTCTATTTTAACACAAAAAGTAGAAACATTTTACTTAAAATTAATTATGGGATTATAAAACTATTTAAAGAGAGTAATTAAGTTTTTGAAGGAATGAGTGAATATAAATTGGCTTTTCTTCCTAATTAATGCCTTTTTTTCATGTTTCTCAAGGTAGGCATCCGATTATAATATGTTTTAAACAAAATTGTAAAACAAATTCAACTTAAAATCAATTTTGAGTTTATAAAACCATTTAAAGTTAGTAATATAGCTTTTTAAGGAATGAATAATTATAAATGGACTTTTCTTCTCAATGAATGCTTTTTTCTTCACGTTTCTCAAGGT
>NW_018397617.1:2698-3042 GCF_002168275.2 Theobroma umbraticum | reverse complement strand
CCATTTAAAGCAAGTAATAAAGCTTTCAAATGAATAGTGACTATAAACAGACATTTCATGCCAATGGATGGCTTTTGCTTTATGTTCCTTAAGGCAGACATTCAATTATAGCCTTTTTAAACCAAAAATGTAAAAAAAATTACAACTTAAAATCAATTATGAGATTATAAAACCATTTAAAATGAGTAATAAAGTTTTTAAAAGAATTAGAGACTATAAATGGACTTTTCTTCTCAATGAATGGCTTCTTCTACATAGTTTTTGAGGTAAATATTCAATTATAGCCCGTTTTAATGAAAAATATAAATAAATTCAAATTAAAACCAATTATGAGATTATAAAAC
>NW_018397617.1:2531-2688 GCF_002168275.2 Theobroma umbraticum | reverse complement strand
GAGTAATAAGGCTTTTGAAGAAATGGGCGACTATAAATGGACTTTTTTTGCCAATGAATGCCTTTCTCTTCATGTTTCTTAAGGTAGACTTTCAATTATAATCCGTTTTAACTAAAAATGTGAAAAAATTCAACTTAAAATCAATTATGAGATTATA
>NW_018397617.1:2182-2521 GCF_002168275.2 Theobroma umbraticum | reverse complement strand
AAGTGAGTAATAAGGCTTTTGAAGGAATGGGTGATTGTAAATGGACTTTTCTTACCAATGACTACCTTTTTCTTTATGTTTCTTGAGGTAGACATTCAATAATAGTCTGTTTTAACCTAAAATGAAAACAATTCAACTTAAAATCAATTATGAGATTATAAAACCATTTAATATGAGTAAAAAGGCTTTTGAATGAATAAGAGACTATAAATGGACTTTTCTTCCTAATGAGTGACTTTTTCTATATGTTTTCCAAGGCAGACATTCAATTATAGTCTATTTGAATGAAAAATATAAATAAATTCAACTTAAAACTAATTACAAGATAATAAAACTATT
>NW_018397617.1:1923-2172 GCF_002168275.2 Theobroma umbraticum | reverse complement strand
AATAAGGCTTTTGAAGGAATGGGTGATTATAAATGGACTTTTCAAACCAATGAATGTCTTTCTCTTCATGTTTCTTGAGGTAAACTTTCAATTATAATCTGTTTTAAGCAAAAATATAAAAAACTTCAACTTTAAATCAACTATAAGATTATAAAAATATTTAAAATGAGTAATAACGTTTTTGAAGGAATGGGTGGCTATAAATTGAGCTTTTTTGCCAATGAATGCTTTTTTCTTCATGTTTCTCAA
>NW_018397617.1:1723-1913 GCF_002168275.2 Theobroma umbraticum | reverse complement strand
CAATTATAATATATTTTAACCAAAAATGTAAAAAAAATTGAACATAAAATCAATTTTGAGATAGTAAAACTATTTAAAGTGAGTAATAAGGCTTTTGAAGGAATTGGTGACTATAAACAGACTTTTGTTGCCAATGAATTTTTTCTTTATATTTCTCGAGGTAGACATTCAATTATAGTCTGTTTTAACC
>NW_018397617.1:1186-1713 GCF_002168275.2 Theobroma umbraticum | reverse complement strand
AAACATTCAACTTAAAATCAATTATTAGTTTACAAAATCGTTTAAAGTAATAGGGTTTTCGAAGGCTTAAGTGACTATAAATGAACTTTTCATGCTAATGGATAGCTTTTGTTTCACATTCCCTAAGACGGACACTCAATTATAGCATTTTTTAGCCAAAAATATAAAAAAAATATAACTTAAAATCAATTATGAGACTATGATTATTTAAAGCGAGTAATAAGATTTTTGAAGGATTGAGAGACTATAAATAGACTTTTCTTCTCAATTAATAGCATTTTCTACATGTTTTTCAAGACAGACATTCAATTATAGTCTGTTTTAACTAAAAATGTGATAAAATTCAACTTAAAATCAGTAATGAGATTATTAAACTTTTTAAAGTGGGTAATAAGGCTTTTGAAGAATTGAGAAACTATAAATGGACTATTCATCCCAATGAACAATATTTTATACACGTTTCTTAAGGTAGACATTCAATTATAGTCTATTTTAACTAAAAAAGTGAAAAAATTCAACTTAAAATC
>NW_018397617.1:1017-1176 GCF_002168275.2 Theobroma umbraticum | reverse complement strand
TTATAAAACCTTTTAAAGCGAGTAATAAGACTTTTAAAAGAATGATAGACTATAAATAGACTTTTCTTCAAAATGAATGACTTTTTCTATACGTTTAGCAAGACAGGCATTCAATAATAATCTGTTTTAATGAAAAATATAAAAAAATTCAACTTAAAA
>NW_018397617.1:909-1007 GCF_002168275.2 Theobroma umbraticum | reverse complement strand
GATTATAAAACCATTTAAAGTGAGTAATAAGGCTTTTGAGGGATTGGGTGACTGTAAATAAACTTCTCTTATCAATGAATAGCTTTTTCTACACGTTT
>NW_018397617.1:0-648 GCF_002168275.2 Theobroma umbraticum | reverse complement strand
ATGGGTGACTATAAATGGACTTTGCTTGCCAATAAATGCATTTCTCTTCATATTTCTCAAGGTAAACATTCAATTATAATCTGTTTTAACAAAAAATGTAAAAAAAATTCAACTTAAAATCAATGTTGAGATTATAAAACCATTTAAAGTGAGTAATAAGGCTTTTGAAGAAATGGGTGACTATAAATAGACTTTTCTTGTCAATGGATGCCTTTCCTTCATATTTCTTGAGGTAGACATTCAATTATATTCTTTTTTAATTAAAAATGTGAAAAAATTCAACTTAAAATTAATTATGAGATTATAAAACCTTTTAAAGTGAGTAATAAGGCTTTTGAATGATTAGGAGACTATAAATGGACTTTTCTTCCAAATGAACGACATTTTCTACATATTTTTTGAGATAGACATTCAATTATAGTCTGTTTTAACTACAAATATGAAAAAATTTAACTTAAAATGAGTTATGAGATTATAAAACCATTGAAAGCGAGTAATAAGGCTTTTAAAGGAATGACAGACTATAAATGGACTTTTCTTCTGAATGAATGACTTTTTTTACACGTTTAGCAAGACAGGCATTCAATAATAATTTATTTTAAAGAGAAATGTAAAAAAATTCAACTTAAAATCAATTATGAGATTATA
>NW_018397616.1:3862-4443 GCF_002168275.2 Theobroma umbraticum | reverse complement strand
TATAAATTTAAATATTTGCATTCATTAAATTTACATTGTTTTTACTTAATGGACTTGTTATATTAATTCTCATACATTTATATTAAGATTTAAAATTTAGTTATGCCACCTTCATAAGCTTTTACGTCAATTCTTACAGTTTTACGTTAAAGTTTTTTCACGTCAATTTTGAACTATAATTATTTTTATCCTTATTATTCTTAATTTAAAAATTAAAATTTTTATATTGTTAAACAGTTTCAGTCCTAGACTATAAATTTAAATATTTAATTTTCACTAAATTTACATTGTTTTTACTTAATTGACTTATTACGTTAACTCTCATACACTTACATTAAGATTTAAAATTTAGTTATTTCACCTTTACAAACTTTTATGTCAATTCTTATAGTTTTACATCAAGGGTTTTTCATGTCAATTTTGAAATATAATTAATTTTATCCTTATTATCTTTTATTTAAAAATTAAAATTTTTATATCGTTATACATTTTCAGCCTGAGAATATAAATTTAAATATTTAATTTTGATTAAATTTACATTGTTTTTACTTAATTGACTTCTTACATTAACTCTCACACGC
>NW_018397616.1:3701-3852 GCF_002168275.2 Theobroma umbraticum | reverse complement strand
TTTGGTACTTTACAATACAATGTGATTGCAGAAAAGATAATATTGAAATGTTTGGTATATAAGTAATTTAATGATTAAAATGCAGAGAAGATAACATTACAGTGCTTGTTTTACATGTACTTTACAGGGAATGTAATGTTAATTTTCAAAA
>NW_018397616.1:3532-3691 GCF_002168275.2 Theobroma umbraticum | reverse complement strand
ATATTAAAATACAAGTTTAACATATATTTTTTTAAGACAAATTCTGCAGTAAAGTTATTATTTAATAAAAATCATTAGATTTATAAAATTAAATTACAACTATTGATATAAGTTCAACCGGTTAATAAGAAAATAAAATTAAAAAAAATTAAAGAGTCA
>NW_018397616.1:825-3522 GCF_002168275.2 Theobroma umbraticum | reverse complement strand
GGACTCTCTTTGATAAAGGAGTCAGGGGAGATGAGAACTCTTAGACCTGTCAATATGGGCCGGGCCGGCCCAGCCCGGCCCTAGCCCTTGTGGGTGGGCTGAAAAAATATGGACAGGCCGGGCCAGCCCATATTTTATATGGGCTACAAAATGTTCAGCCCAGCCCACCCCTTGCTAGCCCATGGGCCGGGCCGGGCTAACCCATTTTTTTCAAAAAAAATTATTTCTACTACTCATAAATACAAGTATACAACTATACTATGATTTAGTCCATAAATTAAATAATAAAAACATATTACAACAAATAAATTACATCAAAAATAATAAGCAAATACATTACATCAAATATAAATAAAATTCAAATTTTTAATATTTAGCCCCCCTTGTTAGCCTATGGGTTGGGTTGGGCCAGCCCATTTTTTATTTTTTTAAAAACAAATTAATTTTTATAATTTTACTTGATAAATTTTATTAATAAAATTGTTCTATGATTTAATTCATAAATTGAATAATAAAAACATGTTACAAATAAATAAATTACACCAAATATAAAAAAAATAAATAAATTACATAATAAAGTTTAAATCTTTAACACAAACTACTATCTTATAAACATAAGTATATAACCAAATAATAAAAATTTCAAGACTCATTTATATCCTCCTCAATCTTCATTCTCAAGTAAACATTTAAATCTTATTTAGATAGCAATGATGTCTCAAGGTCTGAATTATTATCAATTTATCATCTAACATTCATACCATAAAAGAAAAAGAGATAATAAGTTTTAATTTAAAATTAAAATTTTCAATTTGACAAGTGAAGATTAAAGACATTGAAATATATAAAATAAACAATACTATTGGTAACTAAATTATTGATTTTTCATAATTAAAATTAATTAAAATTATTTTTGGCCCATGGGCTGGCCCTGCCCCAGCCCTAGACCTGTCAATATGGCCGACCCGTACTAACACTTAAATTTTTTTGGACCCGCCGGGCTGGCCCGTACCAACCCGGGCTAGCCCGTTTAGGCCCGATTTTAATATGGCTTAAATTTTTAAGCCCGGCCCGTCCATATTTTTAAAAAAAATAAGCTGGCCCGATGGGCCAAGCCCATTTTCACAGGTCTAAGAACTCTCCCCTACGTGTTGTTCGATCAATCTCACGATCTTCCGAAAAAATACAATGATACAAGAAGCAATGGTTGAGTTGGAAAGACAAATCATGGTAACCAAGTAGTAAGATGATTTTCATTAATTCAAGTGCACGGTTATTGCTTAGCTCCCAATTCAAGTTCTCTTCCATTCTACTATTGATTTCTTAGAAGACATCAAACTGCCTAAAGCCACAATAGCTTTGGGCAGGCCTTTACATCTTTCAACTAGATTCCTTGCCAATGAATCAAAATATGATGGACATCCACCGAGATTGCTTGAAAAAGCTCGATTACCAAAAAGTTCCCAAGCCTCATCCTCTCCCAAAGACTGAATTCAGAGGATATATATAGCTTGCAAATCCATGGTTATTGCTTTGCTGGGAGTGATGTTTGGTGAATGGGGACAGCGTTGCAGCGCCACACTCCTAATGCTGCATCGTTGATGTTGCTGGTTGGTGAAGTGGACAGTGCTGCAGCGCTGGGAGTGTGGCATTGCAGTGCTGGGAACGCTGTTTGGGGAAGGGGGACAATGCTGCAGCGCCACACTCCCAGCGCTGCAACGTTGATGCTACTGCTTGGTGCATGTGACAGAGAAGATTGCAGATTTTTTGCTTCTCTTAGTTAGGCTACTAAGCTATAGCTACCAATAACAAATTGACAACAAAATGCCTGTAATTCTCAATCTCTAATTAATTTCTTCTAAAAATATCATAAATTCAAAATAACTTGCTATCAAGCTAAAACAAAATATCAACCATAACAACATCAAAACTATATAACTGAAACTCATAAATGAAGTTCTTTAATTAATGCTTTAAACGAAACTATTGGTAAAATACCAAAGAGTTCAAAGTTGAAGTCACCTAGAGGATAGACCCACAATTGTTAAAATACAAAAGAGTTCAAAGTTGAATTCACCTAGAGGATAGACCAACCACCATTGTTAAAATACAAAAGAGTTCAAAGTTGAAGTCACGTAGAGGATAGACCCATTATTGTTAAAATACAAAAGAGTTCAATGTTAATAACACTGCTAAAGTTCACCCTAAATTGATAACTAGTTTTTTGCAATAACAATACCCATCATTGCTTTAAATTGAGCCATTAAGCAAAGCCTTCACATAAATTTTTTGCAACTCCCCTGATAATGAAAATATATAATTTATCTTCCACATATCACTAGAGATGATATGTCCAGCCTTAACAATTTCTTCGGAAGTCAAGCCTTCAACTCCCTGAACTATCTCAGCAACACACTTTTTCAACCTTGCATCTTCAGCCATGAATTGAAAACAACTTGCTAATTTATCAATTCCTTCCCTTACACCTTGACAGATTTCTCCAATCTTATCCACACTAGATTGGAATGCATGAACAATGTTGTCACCATTACTTGTTGTCCTAGGTTTTTTGCAAGTCATCTGTCTCTCACCTTGCTCTACAGTCATTCTTCTAGCAGCAATGGATCCTTCACTACTGGTAGCTTGAGCAGGAGAAACATCATCATCACCATTGTCATTTTCAGCAACATTCAATGC
>NW_018397616.1:688-812 GCF_002168275.2 Theobroma umbraticum | reverse complement strand
GAAGCTACCCTTGTTGTTGCAAATGCAACTTCCTCAGTTTCTATGTTCTCCACTACATCAGCTGGTGACTCTACTCCTTCCCTAGTTGCTTTATCATTCCCAAATATAATGGCTAATTGATCAA
>NW_018397616.1:483-608 GCF_002168275.2 Theobroma umbraticum | reverse complement strand
CCCAATGTTGTAAACAATTGTCTATAACCACATTGTCTATATATATAAACAATTTAAATATAAATATATACCAAACTTGAGAATATAACAATGTTGTAAAATAAATTAGAATCATTACCTTAACC
>NW_018397616.1:268-473 GCF_002168275.2 Theobroma umbraticum | reverse complement strand
AAACATCATCATCACAAGTAACACATTTCTTGACATCATCCCAACTGAATGCAGAAGCGGAATGCGATATCATCTCAGCAACTTCCCTATACTGTGTCTTCAATAATCTCATTCTAGAGTTAATATGGGGGATAGCTTTTATGTTGCAATTTGGGATTCTTTCTTTCATTCATTTCTCAAGTTATTGCAAGTAACCAGGCTTGAA
>NW_018397616.1:94-258 GCF_002168275.2 Theobroma umbraticum | reverse complement strand
TCTCTACCCCAACTTCCTTCATTCACAAGATCAATGCAGCAATCAATTAAGACTCCATCTTCAGTAGGTGTCCACTGATGGGTGGATTTTTTGCTTGTTTGCCCTAATCCTGGAGATGATGTAACTTCCATCTACATGCATAAAACATAATATAGAAAAGGCAT
>NW_018397616.1:0-84 GCF_002168275.2 Theobroma umbraticum | reverse complement strand
ATATAGTATACAATAAGTAAATTAAAAATTAAATAAGAAACATAACTTATCTAATTAAGAACACATGCAAATATGTCTCAATCA
>NW_018397615.1:4327-4469 GCF_002168275.2 Theobroma umbraticum | reverse complement strand
AATATTTTAGTTTATGCTAATGAATAGTAATTTTTAACAAGTGGATGCTACGTATTAAATTTACATTTTCTTTAATTTAATGTTTAAACTTTTAGTTTATGATTTTAATATATTTATATTTTTTAATTATTATTATTGTTTT
>NW_018397615.1:2810-3929 GCF_002168275.2 Theobroma umbraticum | reverse complement strand
GCCCATCCAAAAGTTGATTTATTACTACTTATACTACTTATACTACTTATCCAACTATCGTAAGTGAAACCCTCTAGTAATGTTGTATAGTGTTCATAAATATATATATATGATTTATTAAGTGTAATTTATTTATTTTATGTAAAATCTCATGTTTTTTTTTTTGGGAATATCACACGTTTCAATGAGGAAAAAACGAGATAATATATTTAGATTTTTTAGGGTTGGCATATCTTTGATTCTTTTCCACGATATTTACTTCCGGAAGAATATACTGTTGCTTTCTTTTGTACAGAGAAATATCATTGCACATCATGCAAAAAAAGAACAAAAAGTAGTAATGTTTTCAATTAAATAAAACAAGGAAAAATCGAGCCGTTTGGAAGTTTGTTTACAGATATTTATTTCATGGATAGGTACTGCATTCAATTGTAGGGTTATAGTTTATTGGGTTAATCTTATCTTTCAAAGCTTTCTCGATCGGTCTAAAACCCACCCTTCCAGGATTTTTAAAACAAACCAAGAGCGCCAACTTGAACAGAAATCCATGGCTTCTACTTCAACATCCCCAATACCTTTGCGAGGAAATGCTCGAAAACCGAGTTTCTCACCATCACCAGCTAAAGATGCATTGCAAAAGACGCTTAGCTTTTCATTTTCATCGCGGTCAAGCAAAGTCATGTGCGTTAATTCTTCTAGCACTGTGAAGTACAATGAAGTGGTTGTCGATGAAGAGATAGACAAGATTAGGAGACTCCAAAACGGGTCCGATGTTCGGGGGGTTGCATTGGAAGGCGAAAAGGGTCGAACCGTGGACCTTTCCCCTCGAGCGGTGGAAGTAATTGCCGAGAGTTTTGGAGAGTGGGTTATCAGGGCCTTGGAAGAACGAGAACGACGTCCAGCGGAAGATGTTAGAGTATCACTCGGCAAAGACCCTCGAATATCAGGAGCATCTCTGAGTGTAGCAGTGTTTGCAGGCCTTGCTCGAGCTGGTTGCTTGGTATTTGACATGGGCCTTGCTACGACGCCAGCTTGTTTTATGAGCACTTTGCTGCCACCATTTTCCTACGATGCTTCAATAATGGTAGAGTGAAGTGCCCAAGCTATTTCCGTCAATTT
>NW_018397615.1:2151-2710 GCF_002168275.2 Theobroma umbraticum | reverse complement strand
TTTTTTGACAAATTGGTTATGTAACAAAATAATTCATTCCTTTATTACCCAATTCATCATCCTTATTAAAAAATTTAAAACCTCAATATCCTTAGGGAACGAGATACATTGACCAGTACTAAAATGAAGTAATTGAGGTCTTCTTTTAAGTGCAGTTTCTTGGAATCAAAATGTTAAGACTATGGAAAGCATATTATATATGTATCTATAGACGGGAAAACGATAAGAGTTGAATGGTGTGATGCAGATGACAGCTTCTCACTTACCCTACACCCGCAATGGTCTGAAATTCTTCACCAAGAAAGGAGGGCTAACCTCGCCAGAGGTGGAACAGATATGCGACAAAGCTGCTCGTAAGTACGCGAACAGGTTGACCAAAGTATCCACCATGGTCAACTTTCCACCGAAAAAGGTTGATTTTATGAGCACTTATGCAAAGCACCTTCGAGACATCATCAAGGAGAGAGTGAACCATCCGCTTCACTATGACACTCCACTTAAAGGATTTCAGGTTTTATTGTCTGCTCCTCTTAGCTTCTTTGTGTGTCCGTTCATGCCC
>NW_018397615.1:1500-1598 GCF_002168275.2 Theobroma umbraticum | reverse complement strand
ATTTTGATGTTAATTATTGTTAAAAGGGATAATATTTTCAAATCCTAAATACAAGCGAGTATTACACCTCCCGAGCACATTTATGTTTGTTTATATGC
>NW_018397615.1:1334-1490 GCF_002168275.2 Theobroma umbraticum | reverse complement strand
GTGTTACAGTAAGAGCTTTTTCTTTTCTTTTTCTAACAATATCTCACAAATTAAGATGAAAGAGGGTTTCATTAGCTAGTATTAATAGACACTTCATCATGAGTTGAATTATTTGACACTTCGCATATAGGGGTACTTTCCAAAATTAATTTAAAA
>NW_018397615.1:1092-1234 GCF_002168275.2 Theobroma umbraticum | reverse complement strand
TAATGGGATACTCTTATCCCCCATTCATTTCGAAATACAATCAATCTTACCTACATCTAAAAAAACAAAAACAGTGCAAAGAGATGGCTAGCATTGATTGTGATCATAACACCACATCTAATAACAAACTTATCAACTCTTC
>NW_018397615.1:287-884 GCF_002168275.2 Theobroma umbraticum | reverse complement strand
TGCTACGACGCCAGCTTGTTTTATGAGCACTTTGCTGCCACCATTTTCCTCCGATGCTTCAATAATGGTAGAGTGAAGTGCCCAAGCTACTTATCCAATAACTCCCTGTGTTTTTTTTTTAATCCAATTAGCTGTAGAGGAAATATATGGTGCTTGATAAGCTGTAGGCTTATCCAAAACCAGGCCAAGTTTTTCCTAACCTCTGGCCAAGAATTCTCCTAGTAAGGCCTGTATATGTGTATATATATGAAGAGGAGGCCCACCGTTTTAAAAAGGGTTTGTCTGCTCAACCCAGCCCATAACATAGAGTCTCCAAAATATTTGTGCATTACCCTTAATGAGAAATATTTTAATTAATTCTTTAAGTAGAAAGAAATAAAAATTAAACTTACGTCCAACTTGTAAGTTTTGCTAATTTAGGCAAACTAAATGTTTCAGTTTCAATTAATAGAAAAACCTTTATTAATTTTATTTAATAAATAAATCATTTAAAACATAAGTAATAAAAATTGGTACATATTCTAATTTTGATGTTAATTATTGTTAAAAAGGATAATATTTTCAAATCCTAAACACAAGCGAGTATCACACCTCCCG
>NW_018397615.1:102-277 GCF_002168275.2 Theobroma umbraticum | reverse complement strand
TGTTTGTTTATATGCAGATATATTTGTGTTACAGTAAGAGCTTTTTCCTTTCTTTTTCTAGCAATATCTCACAAATTAAGATTGAAGAGGGTTTTATTAGTTAGTATTAATGGACACTTCATATATACTATTTTTTTTTAGAAAAAAAAATTTGAAAGAAAACATCATTCCACCA
>NW_018397615.1:0-92 GCF_002168275.2 Theobroma umbraticum | reverse complement strand
TCTTGACATCAAAAGTTGTAAAAAGATTTCATCATGAGTTGAATTATTTGACACTTCGCATATAGGGGTACTTTCCAAATTTAATTTAAAAG
>NW_018397614.1:3071-4508 GCF_002168275.2 Theobroma umbraticum | reverse complement strand
ATAAAGTCCGACTAGTGAAGGCATCTTGTACGTTGTTTACTATTTTATGGGTCAAGTGATCAAATTCAAGAAAATTTAATGGAACTAAATTCGTTTCAACCAAGTTATATAATGAGTTGCTTATCTTTACTTTGTTCAAGCATTCAAGCTCAAGTAAGTTCACTTGAGTCAATTAAAATTCTTCTCATTTTATTTCAGTTTATTTGAATATCAATTCAAAATGATGGTGATAACTCTATGATATAGAGTTATTTTGACACATTTTGAGGGCTTAAGTAGCTAGATCTTGGAGATTTTAGGTTCGGATTTTAACATTTTAGGTGTTTTTCTAGTTTATGTTTAATTACTTGCTAAGTGATTAATTGAAGTTATTTTAGTTCAATTTTGTGTTGTTTTGTTTTAAATTACTTTAAAAGTAGTTATTGCTAATTTCTCTTATGGCTTTTGTAGGAAATTGATAAAAAGACTCAATTGATAAAAATCAGTGCAAGTGGTGATGGCTTCATTCATATATATTTGGTATTTTGACCATATCTCTCTCTAAAAACTCCAAATGAGGTGATTCTTGGACCATTAGAATTTTAAGAAGAAGGGCTACAATATTTATGTTTATTAATTCACCTAGTTCTGAATGTATGGACTGCAGCAGTACGCATGGACTGAACATGTTGCGGTATTTGGAGCATATCTTTCAATCCAGAAGTTCAATTCATGTAATTCTTAATCCATTGGAAAGCTAAGAGACAGGGATAAAACTTTTATGTTTACCACTTTGCCCAGTTCAGAACATATCAGGGTGAAACTCACATTTGAAGTTCAGAAACTGCCACAGCACTAGGAGAACAAGGCTGCAGCGTTGATGAAAGGAAGCACACAATCAAATTTCCAAAGAGCTCAGTGCTGCAGCGCTAGAGAAGTAGCGTCGTAGCGCTAGAGAAGTAGCGTCGTAGCGCTGGGAAATTTTCCAAAAATAAAAAATATTAAAGGGATTTTGAAAATTAGATTATTTGGAGCTTATTTAAGGGACCTTTTTCAAAGATTCTAAAAGGGAGGCAGCAAGCAACTATTGTAGAGATTTGAAGCCGAGAACAAAGTAAGAAAACAAGAGAATTGGAGGGAGAATCAAGTTCACAAAGCTCTAGCTATTAGGTTTCTCTCTTACTTTTGTATTTTTCTTATTTTCTTTGACTTGGATTCATGGCTAAATTTCTTCGAATATTATCTTTACTAGATATTATGAACCATATAGGATAGGGATATACCTATAGGCTATATGTAGCCAGATTAGAGCCTGAACTTAATGAATCTATTTTAATTTCAATCCACATAGGGATATAGTGTTTTGTTTAAAATCGATATTTTTATAAGATGAGTCGGGAGACATTTATAAATAATTTTGGACTCTAGGTTAGCAATTCAAACCATTGAAATAAGTTA
>NW_018397614.1:2681-2796 GCF_002168275.2 Theobroma umbraticum | reverse complement strand
ACTCAAGTTATTATTATTTTGATTTTTTCTATTCGTTTAAATTTTAGTTAATTAGTTTTAGTTAATCAATTAATTTTGAGTGTTGGATAAGATTAATTTGTTCTAATTTTAGTAC
>NW_018397614.1:2432-2581 GCF_002168275.2 Theobroma umbraticum | reverse complement strand
TTAAAATTCTTCTCATTTTATTTCAGTTTATTTGAATTTCAACTCAAAATGGTGGTGATAACTCCATGATATAGAGTTATTTTGACTCATTTTGAGGGCTTAAGTAGCTAGATCTTAGAGATTTTAGGTTCGGATTTTAGCATTTTAGG
>NW_018397614.1:1636-1913 GCF_002168275.2 Theobroma umbraticum | reverse complement strand
ATTTGGAGCATATCTTTCAATCCAGAAGTTCAATTCTTATAATTCTTAATCCATTGGAAAGCTAAGAGACAGGGATAAAACTTTTTTGTTTACCACTTTGCCCAGTTCAAAACATATCAGGGTGAAACTCACATTTGAAGTTCAGAAACTGCCACAATATTGGGAGACAAAGGCTGCAGCGTTGATGAAAGGAAGCACACAATCAAATTTTCAGAGAGCTCAGTACTGCAGCGCTAGAGAAGTAGCACCGTAGCGCTGGGTAATTTTTCAAAAATAA
>NW_018397614.1:1502-1626 GCF_002168275.2 Theobroma umbraticum | reverse complement strand
GGGAGGCAACAAGCAACTATTCTGGAGATTTGAAGCCAAGAATAAAGTAAGAAAACAAGAGAATTGGAGTGAGAATCAAGATCACAAAGCTCTAGCTATTAGGTTTCTCTCTTACTTTTGTACT
>NW_018397614.1:0-1237 GCF_002168275.2 Theobroma umbraticum | reverse complement strand
ATCCTAGGCTTGTTTGATTTGATATTTACTAAAGTTATTATTATTTTGATTTTTTCTATTAGTTTAAATTTTAGTTAAATAGTTTTAGTTAATCAGTTAATTTTGAGTGTTTGGATAAGATTAATTTGTTCTAATTTTAGTACTTAGTAAAATTTTAGATCAATTCTTTGTGGTGTCGACACTCTGCTAGCTAATATATTATATGATAAAGTTTGACTAGTGAGGGCATCTTCTACGTTGTTTATGATTTTATGGTTCAAGTGATCAAATTCAAGAAAATTTAATACAACTAAGTTCGTTTCGGCCAAGTTATATAATGAGTTGTTTATCTTTACTTTGTTCAAGCATTCAAGCTCTAGTAAGTTCACTTGAGTCAATTAAAATTCATCTCATTTTATTTCAGTTTATTTGAATTTCAATTCAAAATGGTGGTGATAACTCTATAAAATAGAGTTATTTTGACACATTTTGAGGGCTTAAGTAGCTAATTTTTTGAGATTTTAGGTTCAAATTTTAGTACTTTAGGTGTTTTCCTAGTTTAAGTTTGATTACTTGCTAAGTGATCAATTTAAGTTATTTAGTTAAATTTTATGTTGTTTTGTTTTAAATTTTTTTAAGAGTAGTTATTGCTAATTTCTCTTCTGGCTTAAGTAAGAAATTGATGAAAAAGGCTTATTTGCTGAAAATCAGTACAAGTATGGTGGTGGCTTCATTCGTATATATTTTAGTATTTGACCATATCTCTCTCTACAAAACTCTAAATATGGTGATTCTTAAACCACT
Organism: Theobroma umbraticum; assembly: GCF_002168275.2. Taxonomy (NCBI): domain Eukaryota; kingdom Viridiplantae; phylum Streptophyta; class Magnoliopsida; order Malvales; family Malvaceae; genus Theobroma; species Theobroma umbraticum. The sequence goes on along the minus strand of NW_018397614.1, from coordinate 454 downwards.
AGAATTCTAAGAAGAGCTACAACATCTATGTTTGTCAATTCACCCAGTTCGGACTGTATCCTAGTCAAAATATTTGTCAAAATCAGAGCACTGCAGCCGCTCGCATGGAGTGAACATGTTACAGTATTTGGAGCATATCTTTCAATACAGAAGCTCAATTGACGTGATTCTTGGTCCATTGGAAATCTGAGATATAGGGCTAAAACTTTTATGTTTACTGCTTTCCTGGTTCGGAACATATCCATGTGAAACTCATGTTTGAATTTGATAGATTGCCATAGCGCTGGGAGAACAAGGCTGCAGCATTGATGAAAGGAAGCACACATACAAATTTCTAGAGAGCTCAACACTGCCACGCCGGAGAAGTAGCATCGCAACGTTGGGCAATTTTTCAAAAATAAAAAAAGTTGACGAGATTTTGAAAACTAGGTTATTTGGAACCTATTTAAGGGAC
>NW_018397613.1:2575-4534 GCF_002168275.2 Theobroma umbraticum | reverse complement strand
CTTCATGTTTTTCAAGATAGACATTCAATTATATCTGTTTTAACAAAAAATGTAAACAAATTCAGCTTAAAATCAATTATGAGATTACAAAACCATTTAAAGCGAGTAATAAGGCTTTTGAAGGTATGAGTGACTATAAATGGACTTTTCTACTCAATGAATGGCTTTTTCTTCATGTTTCTTGAGGTGGACATTCAATTATAATCTGTTTTAACTAAAAATGTAAAACAAATTCAACTCAAATTGAATTATAAGATTATAAAATCATTTAAAACGAGTAATAAGGCTTTTGAAGGAATGGGTGACTATAAATTGACTTTTCTTGCTTATGAATGAATTTTTCTTCATGTTTTATGAGGTAGACATTCAATTATAGCCTATTTTAGCCAAAAATGTAAAACAATTTCACTTAAATTTAATTATGAGATTACAAAACCATTCGTAGCGTGTAATAAGACTTTTTAAGGAATGGGTGCCTATAAATAGACTTTTCTTATAAATGAATAGCTTTTTCTTAACCTTTCCTGAGGCAGACATTCAATTCTAATATGTTTTAACAAAAAATATAAAAAAAATTCAACTTAGTATCAATTACGAGATTATAAAACCATTTAAAGTGAGCAATAAGGCTTTCGAAGGAATGAGTGACTATAAATAGACTTTTCTTGCCAATAAATGCCTTTTTCTTCATGTTTTTCGAGACAAACATTCAATTAAAACTGTTTTTATCAAAAATGTAAAAAAATTCAACTTAAAACCAATTATGAGATTACAAAACCTTCTAAAGCGAGTAATAAGGCTTTCAAAGGCTTAGGTGACTATAAATGGACTTTTCTAGTCAATAAATGACTTTTTTCTCACGTTTCTTAAAGTAGACATTCAATTATAATCTGTTTTGATAAAAAATATAAATAAATTCAACCTAAAATCAATTATGAGATTATAAAACCATTTAAACTTAGTAGTAAGGCCTTTGAAAGAATGGGTGACTATAAATAGCTTTTTTTGTCAATAAATGGCCTTTTCTTTACGTTTTTTAAGGTAAAAATTCAATTATAGTTGTTTTAACTAAAAATGTAAAAAAATTCAACTTAAAATCAATTACGAGATTATAAAACCATTTAAAGCGAGTAATAAAGCTTTTGAATGCATGGGTGACTATAAATGGATTTTTCTACTCAGTAAATCATTTTTTTTACGTTTCTCAAGACAGACATTCAATTATAATCTGTTTTAATAAAAAATATAAAACAATTCAACTTAAAATGAATTGTGAGATTATAAAATCATTTAAAACGAGTAATAAGGCTTTGGAAGCAATTGGTGACTATAAATCGACTTTTCTTGCCTATGAATGGCTTTTTCTTTACGTTTTTTGAGATAAACATTCAATTATAGCCTGTTTTAGCCAAATATGTAAAACAATTTACCCTAAAATCAAATATGAGATTACAAAATCATTCAAAGTGAGTAATAAGGCTTTAGAAGGAATGGGTGGCTATAAATAAACTTTTCTTACCAATAAATAGCTTTTTCTTCATGTTTCCTAAAGCAGACAATCAATTCTAATATGTTTTAATAAAAATTATAAAAATATTCAACTTAATATCAATTACAAGATTATAAACCAATTAAAGTGAGCAGTAACACTTTTGAAGGAATGAGTAACTATAAATGGACTTTTTTTTGCCAATGAATGGCTTTTTCTTCATGTTTTCTAAGGTAAACATTCAATTATAATCTGTTTTAACCAAAATGTAAAAATTCACTTAAAATGAATTATGAGATTACAAAACATTTAAAGTGAGTAATAAGGCTTTCGAACGAACGAGTCGACTACAAATGGAGCTTTCTCGGCAAGAAATGGCTTTTTCTTCACATGTTCAAAGAGTGACATTCTATTATAGTCTGTTTGAACAAAAAATGTTAAAAAATTTAACTTAAAATGAATTATGAGAT
>NW_018397613.1:2430-2565 GCF_002168275.2 Theobroma umbraticum | reverse complement strand
TTTTAAGCAAGTAATAAGGCCTTTGATGGAATGGTTGACTATAAATGGCTTTTTTTGCCAATGAATAGCTGTTTTTTTTGTTTTTCGAGGTAAAAATTCAATTATAGCTTGTTTTAACTAAAAATGTAAAAAAAT
>NW_018397613.1:2140-2420 GCF_002168275.2 Theobroma umbraticum | reverse complement strand
ATCAATTACGAGATTGTAAAACCATTTAAAGCGAGTAATAAGGCTTACGAAGGCATGGGTGACTATAAATAGACTTTTCTAGTCAATGAATGACTTCTTCTTCACATTTCTTGAGGTAAACATTCAATTATAATCTGTTTTAATCGAAAAGTTAAAAAAATTCAACTTAAAATCAATTATGTGAATATAAAACCTTTTAAAACGAGTAATAAGGCTTTTAAAGGAATGCGTGACTAGAAATAGACTTTTCTTGCCTATGAATGCCTTTTTCTTCACGTTT
>NW_018397613.1:0-2130 GCF_002168275.2 Theobroma umbraticum | reverse complement strand
ACATTCAATTATAGCTTGTTTTAGCCAAAAATGTAAAAAAATTGAACTTAAAAGTAATTATGAGATTTCGAAACCATTTAAAGTGAGTAGTAAGACTTTTAAAGGAATGGTTTGCTGTAAATAGACTTTTTTTTGTCAATCAATTGCTTTTTCTTCACGTTTCTTAAGATAGACAATCAATTTTAATATTTTTTAATCAAAAAAATAAAAAAAATTAACTTAAAATCAATTATGAGATTACAAAACCATTTAAAGTTAGTAAGGCTTTCGAAGGTGTGAGCGACTATAAATAGGCTTTTCAAGTCAATGAATGGCTTTTTCTTTATGTTTCCTAAGGCAGACAATCAATTGTTATCTGTTTTAACTAAAAATGTAAAAAATTTAACTTAAAATAAATTATGAGATTATAAAACCATTTAAAGCGAGTAATAAGGCTTCTGAAGGAATAGGTGACTATAAATGAACTTTCCTTGCCAGTAAATGCCTTTTTCTTAATGTTTTTCAAGATAAACACTTAATTATAGCATGTTTTAATCAAAAATGTCAAAAATACAACTCAAACTCAATTACCATATTACAAACCCATTTAAAGTGAGTAATAAGGCTTTTCGAGAAATATAGGGCTATAAATAGACTTTTCTTTCTAATGAATAGCTTTTTATTCACATTTCCCGAGGAAGACATTGAATTATAATTTGTTTTAACAAAAGATGTAAAGAAATTCTACTTAAAACCAATTATGAGATTGTAAAATCATTTAAAGTGAGTAATAAGGCTTTCGAAGACATGAGTGACTATAAATGGGCTTTTCTAGTCAATGAATGGTTTTTTTGTCACGTTTCCTAAGGTAGGCAATCAATTGTAATCTGTTTTAACCAAAAAAGTAAAAAAATTGAATTCAAAATGAATTATGAGATTATAAAACTATTTAAAGCGAGTAATAAGGCTTTTGAAGGAATTGGTGACTATAAATGGACTTGTTTTGCCAATGAATGGGTTTTTCTTCATATTTTTTAAGGCAGACATTCAAGAATAGCTTGTTTTAACTAAAAAAGTAAAAAAAATTCAACTTAAAGTTAATTACGAGATTATAAAACCATTAAAAGCGAGCAATAACGCTTTTGAAGGCTTGGGTGACTATAAATGGACTTTTCTAGTCAATGAATGTCTTTTTCTTTATGTTTCTCCTGGCAGACATTTAATTATAATCTGTTTGAACCAAAAATATAAAAAAATTCAACTTAAAATCAATTATGAGATTATAAAAACATTTAAAGTGAGTAATAAGCCTTTCGAAGGAATCGGTGACTATAAATAGACTTTTCTTGCAAATGAATGCTTGTTTCTTCATGTTTCACGAGGTAAACATTCAATTATAGTCTGTTTTAACTAAATATGTAAAAGAAATTAGCTTAAAATGAATTATGAGATTATAAAACCATTTAAAGCGAGTAATAAGGCATTTAAAGGGATGGGTTACTATAAATGAACTTTTCTTGTCAATAAATGCCTTTTTCTTAATGTTTTTCAATACAGACATTCAATTATAGCCTTGTTTAACCAAAAATGTCAAAAAATTCAACTAAAACTCAATTATGAGATTACAAAACTATTTAAAGCGAGTAATAAGGCTTTTCGAGGAATGGGAGGCTATAAACAGACTTTTCCTTCCAATGAATGGCTTTTTCTCTACGTTTCTTAAGGAAGACATTCAATTATAATTTGTTTTAACCAAAAATGTAAAAAAAATCTACTTAAAATCATTTACGAGATTATAAAACCATTTAAAGCGAGTAATAAGGCTTTCGAAGGCAAGGGCAACTATATATGGGCTTTTCTATTCAATGAATGTCTTTTTCTTCATATTTCCCAAGGTAGACATTCAATTGTTATCTGTTCTAACCAAAAATGTAAAAATATTCAACTTAAAATGAATTATGAGATTATAAAACCATTTAAAGCGAGTAATACGGCTTCTGAAGGAATGAGTGACTATAAATGAACTTTTCCTGCCAGTAAATGCCTTTTTCTTAATATTTTTTGAGACAGACAGTCAATTATAGTATGTTTTAATAAAAAATGTCAAAAATACAACTTAAACTCAATTACGAGATTACAAAACCATTTAAA
>NW_018397612.1:4288-4591 GCF_002168275.2 Theobroma umbraticum | reverse complement strand
ATTATTAGTTTATAAAACCATTTAAAGCAAGTAATAAGGCTTTCAAAGGCTTGAATGACTATTAATGGACTTTTCGTGCCAATGGTTGGCTTTTGCTTCATGTTTCTCGAGCTAGACATTCAATTACAACTTGTGTTAACCAAAAATGTAAAAAAATTTGAACTTAAAATTAATTTTGAGAGTATAAAACTATTAAAAGTGAGTAATAAGACTTTTGAAGGAATGAGTGACTATAAATAGACTTTTCTAACCAATGAATGTCTTTTTCTTCATGTTTCTTGAGGTAGACATTCAATTATAATC
>NW_018397612.1:3953-4087 GCF_002168275.2 Theobroma umbraticum | reverse complement strand
AAAGCGAGTAATAAGGCTTTTGAAAGAATTAGTGACTATAAATAGACTTTTCTTGCCAATGAAAGCCTTTTTCTTCATGTTTCTCAAGGTAGACTTTTAATTATAATCTGTTTTAACAAAAAATATAAAAAAAA
>NW_018397612.1:3779-3943 GCF_002168275.2 Theobroma umbraticum | reverse complement strand
AATTTTGAGATTGTAAAACCATTTATAGTGAGTAATAAGGCTTTTGAAGGAATGAGTGACTATAAATAGACCTTTCTTACCAATGAATGCATTTTTCTTCACATTTTTATAGGTAGACATTTAATTATAATCTGTTTTAACCAAAAATATAAAAAAATTCAACT
>NW_018397612.1:3230-3555 GCF_002168275.2 Theobroma umbraticum | reverse complement strand
TTTAAAGCAAGTAATAAGGCTTTTGAAGGAATGTGTGACTATAAATAGACTTTTTTTACCAATGAATATCTTTTTCTTGATGTTTCCCAGGGTACACATTCAATTATAATCTGTTCTAACCAAAAATGTAAAAAAAATCAAACTAAAATTAATTTTTCGATTATGAAACCATCAAAAGCAAGTAATACCAAATTTGAAGGAATAGGAGACCATAAATAGACTTTTGTTCTCAATGAATGACTTTTTCTACACATTTTCTAAGGTAGGCATTCAATTATAATCTATTTTAACTAAAAATACAAAAAAAATTGAACGTAAAATCAAT
>NW_018397612.1:3067-3220 GCF_002168275.2 Theobroma umbraticum | reverse complement strand
TAAAACCATTTAAAGTGAGTAATAAAGATTTTGAAAGAATGGGTGGCTATAAATGAACTTTTCTTGCCAATGAATGCTTTTTTTTTTCTTGTTTCTTGATATAGACATTCAATTATAATCTGTTTTAATGAAAAATGTAAAAAAAAAAACTTA
>NW_018397612.1:2509-3057 GCF_002168275.2 Theobroma umbraticum | reverse complement strand
TGAGATTATAAAATCATTTAAAGCTACTAATTAGGGTTTTGAAGGAATGAGAGACCATAATTGGACTTTTCTTCTCAATGAATGGCTTTTTCTACACGTTTCCAAGGCAAACATTCAATTATAATCTATTTTAACCAAAAATGTTAAAAAAATTGAAGTTCAAATCAGTTTTCAGATTGTAATACCATTTAAAGTCAGTAATAAGACTTTTGAAGGTATGGGTGACCATAAATGGACTTTTCTTACTAATAAATACCTTTTCCTTGACCTTTCTCTAGGTAAACATTTAATTATAATCTGTTTCAGCTAAAAATGTAAAAAAAATTGAACTTACAATAAATTTTGAGATTATAAAACCATTTAAGCCGAGTAATAAGGCTTTTAAAAGAATGGGAGACTATAAAAGGACTTTTCTTCCAAATGAATGGCTTTTTCTACATGTTTCCTAAGGGAAGCATTCAATATAGTCTATTTTAATGAAAAATATAAAAAAGTTCAACTTAAATCAACTATGAGATTACAAAACCATTTAAAGCAAGTAATAAGGC
>NW_018397612.1:2336-2499 GCF_002168275.2 Theobroma umbraticum | reverse complement strand
ATGGGTGACAATAAATAGACTTTTCTTAACAATGAATATCTTTTTGTTCCTGTTTTTCAAGGTAAATACTCAATTATAATATGCTTTAACTAAAAATGTACAAAGAATTTAAAATAAAATCAATTTTGAGATTATAAAATCATTTAAAGTGAGTAATAAGGCT
>NW_018397612.1:2219-2326 GCF_002168275.2 Theobroma umbraticum | reverse complement strand
TGGGTGACTATAAATGGACTTTTCTTGCCAATGAATGTCTTTTTCTTCACCTTTCTCAAAGTAGCGATTCAATTATAATCTGTTTTAATCAAAAATGTAAAAAAATT
>NW_018397612.1:2052-2209 GCF_002168275.2 Theobroma umbraticum | reverse complement strand
TCAATTATGAGATTATAAAACCTTTTAAAACGAGTAATAAGGCTATCGAAGGAATAGGTGACTATAAATGACCTTTTTTTTCCAATGAATGCCTTTTACTTCATGTTTCCCAAGGTAAATATTCAATTATAATCTGTTCTAACTAAAAATGTAAAAA
>NW_018397612.1:639-2029 GCF_002168275.2 Theobroma umbraticum | reverse complement strand
GATTATAAAACCATTTAAAGTGAGTAATAAGGCTTTTGAAGGAATGGGTTACTACAAATAGACTTTTCTTGCCAAGGAATGCCTTTTTCTTCATGTTTTTCAAGCTAGATATTCAATTATAATTTGTTTTAACCAGAAATGTAAAAATAAATTGAACTTAAAATCAATTTTGCGATTGTAAAACCTTTTAAAGCGAGTAATAACTCTTTTGAAAAAATAAGAGACTATAAATGGACTTTTTTTCCAAATGAATTGCTTTTTTCACACGTTTTCATAGGCAAGCATTCAATTATAGTCTGTTTTAACAAAAAATATAAAAAAATTCAGCTTAAATCAATTACGAGTCTATAAAACCATTTAAAGTGAGTAATAAGCTTTTTGAAGAATTGGGTGATTATAAATGGACTTTTCTTGTCAATGACTACTTTTTACTTCACGTTTCTCGAAGTAGATATTCAATTATAATCTGTTTTAACCAAAAATGAAAAAAAATTGAACTTAAAATCAATTTTAAGATTATAAAATCATTTAAAGAGAGTAATAAGGCTTTTGAAAGAATTGGAGACTATAAGTGAACTTTTCTTCCAAATGAATGGCTTTTTCTACATGTTTCCTAAGGTAGGCATTCAATTATAGTCTATTTTAATGAAAAATATAAAAAAATTCAACTTAAATCAATTATGAGATTATAAAACAATTTAAAGTGAGTAACAAGGGTTTTGCAAAAATGGTTGACTATAAATGGAGTTTTCTTGCCAATAAATATATTTTTCTTCATGTTTTTCAAGCTAGACAATCAGTTATAATCTGTTTTAACTAAAAATGTATAAAGAATTCAAATTAAAATCAATTTCGGAGAACTAATTAAACCTATTTGACAGAGGAGTATAAGGCTTTTGAAGGAATGGGTGACTATAAATGTACTTTTCTTGTCAATGAATGTCTTTTTCTTCACATTTCTCATGGTAGGCATTCAATTATAATCTGTTCAAACCAAAAATATAAACAAATTTAACCTAAAATCAGTTGTGAGATTATAAAACTGTTTAAAGTGAGTAAGCAAGCTTTTGAAGGAATGGGTGACTATGAATGGACTTTTCTTGCCAATGGCTACCTTTTTCTTCATGTTTCTTAAGCTAGAAATTCAATTATAATCTGTTTTAACTAGAAATGTGAAAAGAAAATTGAACTTAAAATCAATTTTTAGATAATAAAACTATTTAATGTGAGTAATAAGGCTTTTAAAGGAATAGGTGACTATAAATGGACTTATCTTCCCAATGAATGGCTTTTTCTATATGTTTCACGAAGCAAGCATTCAACTATAATCAGTTTTAATTAAAAAAATAAAAAAAATTGAACTTAAAATCAATTTTGAGATAATAAAACC
>NW_018397612.1:456-629 GCF_002168275.2 Theobroma umbraticum | reverse complement strand
AGTAATAAGGCTTTTAAAGGAATGGATGACAATAAATAGACTTTTCTTGCCAGTCAATACGTTTCTCTTCATGTTTCTTAAGGTAGACATTCAATTATAGTCAGTTTTAACGAAAAATGTGAAAAACTTCAACCTAAAATCAATTATGAGGTTATAAAACCATTTAAAGTGAG
>NW_018397612.1:204-446 GCF_002168275.2 Theobroma umbraticum | reverse complement strand
TTTGAAGGAATGAGAGACTTTAAATGGACTTTTCTTCCAAATGAATGGCTTTATCTACACATTTTCTTAGACAGGCATTCAATTATAATCTGTTTTAACTAAACATGCAAAAAAAAATTGAGTTTAAAATGAATTTTGTGATGATAAAACCATTTAAATTGAGTAATAAGGCTTTTGAAGAAATAGGTGACTAGAAATAGACTTTTCTTGCCAATGAATGCATTTTTCTTCACATTTCTTAA
>NW_018397612.1:89-194 GCF_002168275.2 Theobroma umbraticum | reverse complement strand
CAATTATAGTCTGTTTTAACCAAAATTGTAAAAAAATTTAACTTAAAATTAATTATTAGATTATAAAACTTTTTAAAATGAGCAATAAGGCTTTTGAAGGAATGG
>NW_018397612.1:0-79 GCF_002168275.2 Theobroma umbraticum | reverse complement strand
ATAGACTTTTCTTGTTAATGAATACCTTTTTCTTCATGTTTCCCAAGATAGACATTCAATTATAATATGTTTTAATCAA
>NW_018397611.1:0-4562 GCF_002168275.2 Theobroma umbraticum | reverse complement strand
TAGTTATACCTTCTATATTATCTTTTTGTTGGTTAAATGCTTGTTTTGAAATTTAATATTTATTAAAATTTTCAATTATTTGGGATTCAGCCTTATTTCGTTCAAATTAAGATGTTACCTTCTCCGATTTTGTTCATTATGTGAAATTGAGTTGCTAAATTATCATCAATAAAATGATTACTAAAGAGATACAAATGTATAGTTATTAAAGATTACTTTTATGCAGTAATCGTTAATCCTATTAAGAGTACAAATCTTCTATCTTCACTGGATATCCCGTTTGGATAATGTGCTTGCAGCAAGCAAATAGTATAACAGTAAGAGTGATGTTAATATAAAAAATTTACAGAATCCGTAATGTAAAATTATAAAACAAGACATTAATCAAGTGGAGGTAAAAAATATTTATTCTACATGGACGATTAGTTACGGTGCTTTAATTACCAATTAGTCAATAGAGAAAAAGGTATAGTGTTGCCATAAATTCAGCAATGTAAAATAACCTAAAAGACACACATGAAGAGTAATATATAGTCATAAGCCTCTAACTTGGAGATTAGACTTTTTGGGAATGATTGTGAATTATGTTTAATTGTCACTCTTTTTTTCTTACTGTTATGCCTCCATGGACTTGTGATTATTAGCTGGAATTGAATAAAAATCCTCTCTCTCCACTTGGTACGTTCATTCCATAATGTGCTCGAATAGCACACAAATAATATTATAGTAAGAGTGACAGCTAATATAAGAAGTTTGTTAAATATATGATGCAAATTTATGAAAGGAGACGTCAAGCGAAAATATTTGTATTCTACTTCGAATATGAGTTAAGTGTGTCTTCATTTCCACTACATGGATAAATCAAGGAAATGTAACTTGCATAGCTGGATTAATGAAAATTGACGTACGAGTAACTTAATCAGTTACACTTTATTTTACTAGTCGTCTTGCACTAAATCTTTTCACTAGCAATTAAGCTGAGCATATACTGCAGCGGACAAGCGAGGTTTAGCAAGAGCATGCAATGGCTTTGCCAGGAAGAGATCATCTTCCGATTCTGAGAGGTCAATTTTGGCCTCATCAGGCTGCGCCTTCCATGCAAAGCCTTGGATCAGCCTGGCCAACAGCATTATAGTCATTTCAGACCCAAGAGCCACGCCCATGCACCCTCGCCTCCCTGTACTAAAAGAGATAAACCTCAGTTCTGTCTCTGTCAGGTCAACTTCCATCGAACCATCCTTCAAATGGCGTTCAGGTTTGAACTTGAATGGCTCGTCCCAAACCTTGGGGTTCCGGCCTAGGCCTACCCGGCTGAGCAGGACGTGACTACCTTTGGGGATGAAGTAGCCAGCAACAATGACGTCGGTGTTTGAGACATGGGGTAGGTTAAAGGGTGCGATGGGGTGAAGCCGGAAGGCTTCCCTTGCACAAGCTTTTACATAGTTGAGTTTCGGAATATCAGTCTCCTGAACCAACCTGTCCTTTCCGACTACACCATCTATTTCCTCGATTGCTTTCTGGAGAGTTTCGGGTTGGTTGATCATCTCTGCCATTGCCCATTCTGCTGCATTGGCTGGATTGTCCACTGTTGCAAGCATTAATTCCTGCATACGAAATAAGGATCATCAAACTTTAGTTAACCGAAAAATCTATTGTGTTTAGACAAGTAAGAATCTCACAATGCATTGGGCTTTGATCTCTTCAACTGAAAGTGCAGGCTTCCCATCTGAATCCTTTGCTAAAATGAAGGCATCGAGCAGGTCTTCAGGCTCCTTCTTCTCCCCTTCTCTCCACTGTTGTACTCTCTCATCAATGATAGGGTCATGGTAGCCATTGACAATTCTCACAGCCTCACTTACAATCTTTTCGTGACCCTCCAAATCTAATGGTCTCAGCCAGGGTACATAATCTGATAGGATGAAAGAGTAAAGGTGCTTGAGCATAGTAAAGAGTGATTCGACGTGTTCTTCTTCTTCATGTCCAGGCCCTCCATCTTCTTTGCCTTTGCCAAAGTATCTTTTGTCGAACATCATCCTCCTGATGACATTTCCAGTGTATTGCCTGACTGCAAGTCTCAGGTTTATAACAGAGACATTGGCACTATCATTTTCAGGATTGATGCATTGGTTGTAAATGAACCTAACAAGATTATCAGCTTCTTGGGTTCTCTTATGGAGTAACCAGCTAAGTCTTGTTGGTTTAATTATGTTAGAAGCAACTACCTTTCTCATTTTCTTCCCATGATCTCCCATGGCACCAAGGGCGTTGACAAGAAACCGCGAGAAGCCAACTCACTTGCCATTGTAACCGGCCTCGATGAAAAACAGCATCATATTTTTTCAAGAATTCTCGAGCGATTTCAGGTGAGTGACAGGAATGACATGAATGTTTGCCAGGCGGATACAAGCAATGTCAGTATCGAGTTGTTTCATGAGGCCATGAATCCACCTGAAGGCAGGCTTGTTTTTCCATATTTCAGGAAGGTTTCCAATGACTGGCCAGGGAGTTGGCCCTGGGGGGAGACGTGCTTGGTTGCTGTAATTCTTTCTAGGAGTGCTTTTCAATTTGTCAAGGACAAGGGGTGCCAAGAGAAGCACTAGGACAAGTGTAGAATGAAATGAAACAAGGTGTGGAGATGGCAAAATCATGGGGCCCCATGGTAGTGAGTTTGAAAGGAAATGGTTGAGGAATTATCCATTTGCTAATGATCAAACACTAGTATATTGTCTATCTGTGTCTTTGTCCGAACAAAAAGGTTGATAGGCATAGCTATTTATAGAGACAAAGGCGTGAGAATTTTGGTCATTCATCATTGTTCAGTTTGTCTCTTTATTTTGATATTTTGTTTCCTTAATTTGCTTTTTGAAACTAATTGAAAAGCAATATAGTATAAACTATACTGTGAACTTAAGATTTAAAGTTCGAACTTCCTTTTCACCTAATTTTATTATAATTTTAATTAATATAGTTCTTTCATTTACTATAATATAAAAGGGATGATTTTTTTTAACCCTTAAAAGATAAAGTAATTTCGAAAATTATCTTCTTTTAGTTAATTGTTTTCAGCCAAGAGAAAAGATTTTTGGACAAAAGTGCTCTTAATGAAAACCTTCTCATCTTCAAGCACATGTGTTGTAAAAAATTTTGTTACACATCGTATTGAAAAAAGTTATTGCATACCATGTTCTTTTTTTATGATTAGAGGAAATGCAACAAATAAAATAACCCTAAAACTAATTATCCAAATTTGGTGATTTTGAATAATATCTGTTTGTTCAAATCCATTTCATCCTAGCAGTAACGTTGATATTGAATAACTTCTTAATATATTTCATGAAGGTGTTTAACTCTAAGAGTTTATATCCTAATAAAATATAAAGAGACCAAACATGTGATTTTTTTAGAATATGTTTTTATTACACAATATGTTCAAAAAAATTGTTACACGTTATGTTTGAGGTATTTAACTTCAAGAGTTTATGTTATAATGAAATATAAAGGAGCAAGTTAAACGTCATGTTTAAAAAATATTATTGTTACATGTCATATTTAAAAAAATTTTAGTAAACACTATTTGAAAAACAATGTTGTTACATGTAAGTATGTACAAAAATATGTTGTTACACATCATGTCATATTCAATAGATTAATTACACATTAAGTGCGTTAGAGTTGTTACCTGCAGACATGGCAAGTAACAACTTTGGACAATATTCTAATTTATAGATTTTATTTCACTTATAACTTTAACCCATCAATTTTTGGATTTTGTGAATGTAAACCGATTGTTGATTTTTCAAGAAAATTTTACAAAAAAATAAGAACTCTAAAAATTTTCAAAAAAAAGAAGAAGATGAACAGAGTAAAGGATTAACAACTTTGAAGGAAAAAACTTTTTCTCACATTTGTTTAGATTTTTTTAGATATATATACATACATATATATATATATATATATATATATATCTACAATCGAAAACTTAGTTTACCATGCTCTGCAACAGCTAAAAATAAAATAAAAAAAATAAAATGACACTGCAAGCTTAAGCAAATGTTACACATTTCAACAGAAGAGGTTATACATCAAAACTTTAGTAGTAGATAGTACATGCCAAGGCTAAAGTTTCAACATCAGATAATACACGCTAAAACTTCCTTCTTCCTACTGATGTTACACACCAAGGCATGCTTTACCATACTTGAATCACCGAAAAACTCAACACTACTAAACCTAAGAATATGTTATTACTTGCCATACCATACTCTTCAACAATAATATGATGAAATGGCTAGAGATAAACAAAGAGAAGGTTTTATGAATGAAAACCAATAAACATAAGAATATGTTGTCATTTTGTTAAATAAAAAATTTATTCGCTTATAGTTAAACCAAAATTTGAAGTACATGACTAAATTGACTTATGCTTTTCATGTGCAAAATCATTGTGGCCAATATTTTCATTGTAATTACCACAAAAAATAGCTCATGATATTAACATGTGTATAATTAGACCTATCCTTTTGCTTCAAAAAAAAATGAGAAATTAATTCTAGCACATTTTT
>NW_018397610.1:2403-4727 GCF_002168275.2 Theobroma umbraticum | reverse complement strand
TGACTTTTGCTTTATGTTTATTGAGGCAGACTTTCAATTATAATATATTTAACAAAAAATATTAAAAACTTTTACTTAAAATCAATTATGAGATTAAAAAACCATTTCAAGCAAGTGATAAGGCTTTCGAAGGGATGGGTGACTATAGATGGACTGTTCTTGCCAATGAATGGTTTTTTCTTAATGTTTCCTCATATTGGCATTCAAACATTATCTGTTTGAACCAAAAAAGTAAAAGAATTTAACTTAAAATGAATTATGAGATTATAAAACCTTTTAAAGCGAGTAATAAGGATTTCAAAGGCTTGGGTGACTATAGATGGACCTTTCTTGTCAATGAATTACTTTTTCTTTATGTTTCCTAACGTAGACATTCAAATATTATCTATTTTGACCAAAAAGGTCAAAAACTTGAACTTAAAATTAATTATGTTATTATAAAACCATTTTAAGCGAGTAATAAGGCTTTCAAAGACTTAAGCGACTGCAAATGGACTTTTCTTACTAATGGATAACTTTTGCTTCACGTTTTTCAAGGAAGACACTCAATTTTAATATATTTGAATAAAAAATGTAAACAATTTCAACTTAAAATCAATTATGAGATTATAAAACAATTTAAAGTGAGTAATAAGGCTTTCGAAGATTTAAGTGACTATATTTGAACTTTCCTTGCCAATGGATGCATTTTGCTTAATGTTTCCTGAAGCAGACATTCAGTTAAAATATATTTAAGGAAAACGGTAAAAAAACTCAAATTAAAATTAATTAGGAGATTATAAAATCATTTAAAGCGAGTAATAAGGTATTCAAAGACTTAAGCGATTATAAGTAGACCTTTCTTGCCAATGGATGACTTTTACTTTATATTTCTCGATGCAGACTTTCAATTATAATATATTTAACAAAAAATTTTAAAAAATTCAACTTAAAATCAATTATGAGATTATAAAACCATTTCAAGCAAGTGATAAGGCTTTCGAAGGGATGGATGAATATAGATGGACTGTTCTTGCCAATGAATGGTTTTTTCTTAAAGTTTCCTAATATTGACATTCAAACATTATCTGTTTGAACCAAAAATGTAAGAGAATTTAACTTAAAATGAATTATGAGATTATAAAACCTTTTAAAGTGAGTAATAAGGCTTTCGAAGGCCTGGGTGACTATAGATGGACCTTTCTTGTCAATGAATTACTTTTTCTTCATGTTTCCTAATGCAGACATTCAAATATTATCTATTTTGACCAAAAAGGTAAAAAACTTAAACTTAAAATTAATTATGTGATTATAAAACCATTTTAAACGAGTAATAAGGCTTTCAAAGACTTAAGCGACTGTAAATGGACTTTGCTTAGTAATGGATAACTTTTGCTTCACGTTTTCCAAGGTAGACACTCAATTTTAATATATTTTAGTAAAACATGCAAAAAATTTCAACTTAAAATTAATTATGAGATTATAAAACTATTTAAAGCGAGTAATAAGGCTTTCGAAGACTTAAATGACTATATATGAACTTTCCTTGCCAATGGATGCATTTTGCTTCATGTTTCCTGAAGCAGACGTTTAGTTAGAATATATTTAAGCAAAAAAGGTAAAAAACCTTAAATTAAAATTAATTAGAAGATTATAAAACCATTTAAAGCGAGTAATAAGGCTTTCAAAGACTTAAGCGATTACAAATGGACCTTTCTTGCCAATGGATGACTTTTGCTTTATGTTTCTCGAGGTAAACTTTCAATTATAATATTTTCAATAAAAAATATTAAAAAATTCAACCTAAAATCAATTTTGAGATTATAAAACTATTTCAAGCAAGTGATAAGACTTTCGAAGAGATGGGTGACTATAGATGGACTGTTCTTACCAATGAATGGTTTTTTCTTAACATTTCCTAATATTGACATTCAAACATTATCTGTTTGAACAAAAAATGTAAAAGAATTTAACTTAAAATGAATTATGAGATTATAAAACCTTTTAAAATGAGTAATAAAGCTTTCGAAAGCCTGGGTGACTATAGATGGACCTTCTTGTCAATGAATTAGTTTTTCTTCATGTTTCCTAATGCAGACATTCAAATATTATCTATTTTGACTAAAAAGGTAAAAAACATAAACTTAAAATCAAATATGTGATTATAAAACCATTATAAGCGAGTAATAAGGCTTTCAAAGACTTAAGCGGCTGCAAATGGACTTTTCTTACTAATGGATGACTTTTGCTTCACGTTTTGCAAGGCAGACACTCACTTTTAATATATTTTAATAAAAAATGTTAAAAACTTTAACTTAAAATTAATTATGAGATTATAAAACTAT
>NW_018397610.1:2026-2393 GCF_002168275.2 Theobroma umbraticum | reverse complement strand
TAATAAGGCTTTCGAAGACTTAAGTGACTATATATGAACTTTCTTTGCCAATGGATGCATTTTGCTTCATGTTTCCTGAAGCAGACGTTCTGTTAGAATATATTTAAGCAAAAAAGGTAAAAAAATTCAAATTAAAATTAATTATGAGGTTTTAAAACCATTTAAAGCGAGTAATAAGGCTTTCAAAGACTTAAGCGATTATAAAAGGACCTTTCTTGCCAATGGATGACTTTTGCTTTATGTTTCCCAAGGTAGACTTTTAATTATAATATATTTAACAAAAAATAATAAAAAATTCTACTTAAAATCAATTACAAGATTATAAAACCATTTTAAGCAAGTGATAAGGCTTTCGAAGGGATGGGTG
>NW_018397610.1:1837-2016 GCF_002168275.2 Theobroma umbraticum | reverse complement strand
GACTGTTCTTGCCAATGAATGGTTTTTTCTTAACATTTCCTAATATTGACTTTCAAACATTATCTGTTTGAACTAAAAATGTAAGAGAATTTAACTTAAAATGAATTGTGAGATTATAAAACCTTTTAAAGCGAGTAATAAGGCTTTCGAAGGCCTGGGTGACTATAGATGGACCTTTC
>NW_018397610.1:1555-1827 GCF_002168275.2 Theobroma umbraticum | reverse complement strand
ATTACTTTTTCTTCATGTTTCCTAATGCAGACATTCAAATATTATCTGTTTTGACCAAAAAGGTAAAACACTTAAACTTAAAATCAATTATGTGATTATAAAACCATTTTAAGCGAGTAATAAGGCTTTCAAAGACTTAAGTGACTGTAAATATACTTTTCTTAGTAATGGATGACTTTTGCTTCATGTTTTTCAAGGCAGACACTCAATTTTAATATATTCTAATAAAAAATATAAAAAACTTTAACTTAAAATCAATTATGAGATTATTA
>NW_018397610.1:1387-1545 GCF_002168275.2 Theobroma umbraticum | reverse complement strand
AACGAGTAATAAGGCTTTTGAAGACTTAAGTGACTATATATGAACTTTCCTCACCAATGGATGCCTTTTGCTTCACTTTTCCTAAAGCAGACGTTCAATTAGAATATATTTAAACAAAAACGGTAAAAAAACTCAAATTAAAATCAATTATGAGATTA
>NW_018397610.1:1242-1377 GCF_002168275.2 Theobroma umbraticum | reverse complement strand
TAAAGCGAGTAATAAGGCTTTCAAATACTTAACCGACTATAAATGGACCTTTCTTGCCAATGGATGACTTTTGCTTTATGTTTCTAGAGGCAGACATTCAATTATAATATATTTTAGCAAAAAATGTAAAAAATT
>NW_018397610.1:1021-1232 GCF_002168275.2 Theobroma umbraticum | reverse complement strand
TCAATTATGAGATTATAAAACCATTTAAAGCAATTTATAAGGCCTTTGAATACTTCAGCAATTGTAAATGGACTTTTCTTACCGATCGATGACTTTTGCTTCATGTTTTCTGAAGTAGATATTGAATTATAATATATGTTAACATAAAATGTAAAACAATTCTACTTAAAATCAATTATCAGATTATAAAATCATTTAAAGCGAGTAATAA
>NW_018397610.1:847-1011 GCF_002168275.2 Theobroma umbraticum | reverse complement strand
GACTTAAGCAACTATAAATGGGCTTTTCTTGCCAATGGATGACTTTTGTTTTATATTTCTTGAGGTAGACATTCAATTACAATATATTTAACAAAAAATATAAAAAAAACTCAATTTAAAATTAATTATGAGATTATAAAACCATTTAAAGCGAGTAATAAGGC
>NW_018397610.1:516-752 GCF_002168275.2 Theobroma umbraticum | reverse complement strand
TCAAGTTAAAACTAATTATGATATTATAAAACCATTTAAAGCGATTAATAAGGCTTTCAAGGACTTAAGCGAATATAAATGGGCTTTTCTTGGCTACTGATGATTTTTGCTTTGTAACACCCCGTATCCCCATATAGGAGCCAACACAATCTCATTGATGAGACGGAGGGTTGATGGATGTAAATCTAAGTGCGAAAGAGCAGTAATAGGTAAAAGGAATATTTTGGAATAAAATA
>NW_018397610.1:174-321 GCF_002168275.2 Theobroma umbraticum | reverse complement strand
TTTTGGATCCCAACGAGACAAGTTGAAAATTTTAAAATAAAATATTAGTTTATTAATAAAATAATATTAAAATATTAATATTTTATCTATGGTTAAAATTGGTCATGAAGAAGAAGTATATGATTAATCTTAGTGGGGGAGAAGAAG
>NW_018397610.1:0-164 GCF_002168275.2 Theobroma umbraticum | reverse complement strand
TTTTGAAGAAAAATGACATAAGTGAGGCCCACGTGCCTTTATTAAATAGAGGATGAGTAGTACGCATATATTTAAATATTATGGTGATATTTTGGTGAAGTGTAAAATTAATATTTTATTTGTACACATATAAGGGAAGAAAGATAGAAGGAAATTGGAGTTTA
>NW_018397609.1:0-4738 GCF_002168275.2 Theobroma umbraticum | reverse complement strand
TTTATAATCTCATAATTGATTTTAACTTGAATTGTTTTACATTTTTAGTTAAAATAGATTATTATTAAATGTTTGCCTCCAGAAATATTAAGCGAAAGCCATTCATTGGCAAGAAAAGTCCATTTTATAGTCAATCATGCCTTTGGAAGCCTTATTACTCGCTTTAAATGGTTGTATAAATTTATAATTGATTTTAAGTTGAATTTTTTTCCTATTTTAGTTAAAACATATTATAATTGAATGTTTGCCTTAAGAAACATGAAACAAAAGTCACCCATTGACAAGAAAAGTCTATTTGTAGTCACTCATGCCATCAAAAGCATTATTACTAGCTTTAAATGGTTTTATAACCTCATAATTGATTTTTTATTAAAATAGATTATATTTGAATGTTGACCTCAGGGAATATGAATAAAAAGCCATCCATTAGCAAGAAAAGTCCATTTATAGTCACTCATGCCTTCGAGAGCCTTATTACTCGCTTTAAATGGTTTTATAATCCCATCACTGATTTTAAGTTGAATTTTTTTACATTTTTAATTAAAATAGATTATAATGGGTTGTTTGTCTCAAGAAATGTAAAGCAAAAGCCATGCATGGACAAGAAAGTTTATTTATAGTCAATCATGCCTTCGGAAGCCCTATTACTCGCTTTAAATGATTTTATAAATTAATAATTGATTTTAAGTTGACTTTTATTAATTTTTTAGTTTGAACAGGTTATAATTGAATGTCTTCCTTGAGAAAAGTGAAGCAAAAACCACCCATTAATAAGAAAAGTCCATTTATAATCACTCATGCTTCGAAAGCATTATTGCTTGCTTTAAATGGTTTAACAATCTTATAATTGATTTTACGTTCAATTTTTTCACATTGTTGGTTAAAACATATTATAATTGAATGTCTACCTTAGGAAACATGAAGAAAAAGCCATCCATTGGCAAACGAAGTCCTTTTATAGTTACTCATGCCTTCGAAAGTCTTATTACTCACTTTATATGGCTTTATAATCTCATAATAGATTTTAAATTGAATTTTTTTACATTTTTTATTAAAATAGAGTATAATTAAATGTCTGCCCTAAGAACTGTGAAGCAAAAGCCATCTATTGGCAAGCGAAGTCCATTTATAAGCACTCAAATCTTTGAAAGCCTTATTACTTGCTTAAAATAGTTTTGTAATCTCATAATTGATTTTAAGTTGAATTGTTTTACATTTTAGGTAAAAAACGATTATAATTGAATGTTTATTGTAGGAAACGTGGAGCAAAAGCCATCCATTAACATAAAAATTCAATTTATAGTCACTTATGCCTTTATAAGCCTTATTACTCGATTTAAATGCTTTTATAATCTCACAATTGATTTTAAGTTGAATTTTTTACATTTATAGTTAAAACATATTATATTTGAATGTTTGCCTTGGAAAACATGAAACAAAAGTCATCCATTGACAAGAAAAGTCCATTTATAGTCACTCATGCCTTTGAATGCATTATTACTTACTTTAAATGATTTTATAATCTCATTATTAATTGTAAGTTGAATTTTTTTACATTTTTGGTTAAAATAGATTATAATTCAGTATCTACCTCATGAAACATAAAGCAGAAGTTGTCCATTGACAAGAAAAGTCCATTTATAGTCACTCATAGCTTTGAAAGCCTTATTACTCGCTTTAAATGGTTTTATAATCTCACAATTGATTTTAAGTTGAATTGTTTTACATTTATGGTTAAAATATATTATATTTGAATGTCTGCCTTGGGAAACATGAAACAAAAGTCATCCATTGACAGAAAAAGTCCATTAATAGTCACTCATGCCTTTGAATGCATTATTACTCACTTTAAATGATTTTATAATCTCATAATTAATTTGAAGTTGAATTTTTTTACAATTTTTGTTAAAACATATTATAATTCAATATCTGCCTCATGAAACATAAAGCAAAAGTTGTCCATTGGTAAGAAAAGTCCATTTATAGTCACTCATGCCTTTGAAAGCCTTATTACTCGCTTGAAGTAGTTTTATAATCTCATAGTTGATTTTAAGTTGAATTCTTTTGCATTTTTAGTGAAAACAGATTATAATTGAATATTTGCCTTAGGGAACATGAATAAAAAGGCATCCATTGGTAAAAAAAGTCCATTCATAGTCACTTATGCCTTTGAAAGCCTTATTACTCGCTTTAAGTGGTTTTATAATCTTATAATTAATTTTAAGTTGAATTTTTTTACATTTTTGGTTAAAACATATTATAATTGATTGTTTGCCTCTGGAAACATGAAGCAAAAGCAATGTATTGACAATAAAAGTTCATTATACTATGCCTTCGAAAGCCTTTTCGCTTAGTTTAAATAGGTTTATAATCTTATAATTGATTTTAAGTTGAATGTTTTTAAATTTTTAGTAAAAACAAATTATAATTGAATGTTTGCCTCAGGAAACATGATGCAAAAGCTATCCATTGACACGAAAGTCCATTTGTAGTCGCTCATGCCTTCGAAAGCCTTATTACTCACTTTAAATAGTTTTATAATCTTATAAATTATTTGAAGTTGATTTTTTTTTAGTTTTCATTAAAATAGTTGATAATTGGATGTTTTTGTCAAGAAATGTGAAGCAAAAGTCATTTATTGGTAAAAAAAGTCTATTTATAGTTACTCATACCTTCAAAAGCATGATTACTCACTTTAAATAATTTTATAATCTCATAATTGATTTTAAGTTAAATTTTTTTACATCTTTAGTTAAAACAAATTATAATTGAATGTTGGTCTTCAAAAATGTGAAGCAAAAGCTATAACAACCCTCTTCTCGATCGTTACTAGCATTTGAGACTTTCGAAAGAACCCGTCAAGTCTCAAACAAGCCTTATTAGAAACTCTCATTAATTCATTATATTCGTTCACCAATCTATGTAATCCCTTGTACCAGATAACTCTTTGGAAAATGGTATTGAACAATAGTCATAATGAATCAACTTATCCTCGAGGTATTAAACACAAAATTATTGTATAAATAAGGGAGCTACAGAAAAACTTGTATTTATCACCATGCATAAAAAGTCATGTTTGAAAACCCAAAAAGGCATCACTCTCGAGTAAGTAATCATAAATAATCAACTCATGGACCCACTTTCATGTAATAACAATCTAAGAGCCCCGTTCCACTAGATTCCCACAACCATGGCCATCTCGACAATGTTGGCCGACATCGGAGAAATCATGTGGTCGCAACCATGTATATCAGCTTGTGGCCTAGCCACATATAACAACATGTGGCCTTGCCACGTATATATCATAGATTGTGGCCCCAGCCATGACTAACAGCCCATCAGTGACCCAAAGGTTCTTTACTTAGAGCTCGCTTATGCATAAGGGTCACACTATCCTGATGTGACATTTGGCCTACTCTCGAATCTCCAGGTTTGATAAAACCATTTAAAAATCAAGTTAGGTTCTCAAAAGCTTATTTCAAATCCATTTCCAAAATACCATTCATGGTAATATGATAAAACCCCTTTGTAACACTTTTTAATATAAAACCTTTATGTGAGATTTAAATATCAAATCAGCATGGTGAACATGTAATTTATTCATGAATGCACATCACACAAGCAATGAGGCACATTTTGACATAAACCATGTTAAAGAGCTTGTTTCTCGATTTTTAAACCCTTTACATAAATAACTTATATATATATATTCAAAACAATTTCAAAAGTCATGGCATCCATAATTGCTTAGCATTTCTACCAGCTCATGCTTTCCACAATAACAATGCATAAATCTTTCATTAATAGGTATTTAAACCACCTGTAACACCCCGTACCCTCGTATAGGAGCCAATATGACCTTATCAACAAGACGAAGGGTTGAATGATATAAATCTAAGTGCCAAGGAGCGATGATGAGTGAAAATAATATTTTGAAATAAAATATTTCGCACGCGAGAGAATGATAATAAATAATGATATTCTATCAAAGATGAATTAATGAGTTTAAAAAAAGATTCGGAAGTGAACTAGGATAAAGTGAGACACTTCGGGACTTAAGGAGTCAAGTGAAAAAATTTTGGAATAAAAATATTTTTTATTAATAAAATAATATTAAAATATTAATATTTTAGTTGTTGTCAAAATTAGTTATAAAAGGAGGATTATATGACTAATCTAAGTGGGGGAGAAGAAGTAAGAAAGAATTTCTAAAAAAACCGACATAAATGGGGCCCCTATGCCTTTATTTAATAAAGTAAGAGCAAGTAAGTATATATTTAAATATTATGGTGACATTTTGGTGAAGTGTAAAATGTATATTTTATTTGTACACGTATAAAGGAAGGAAGAGAGAAAGAAATTGGAGTTAAAAGAAAGGATTGAGGACCAAATTGTAAAGGATGAAAAGTATGAACGGTCGAATGGTAAATAAAGAAAGGTTAAAGACTTGTGTGTAATTATTATATTTCAAGCTAAATGGACATTAACTAACAAAGGAAAGCTAGATTATGTGAGATAATGAGATGTGCATATAAATTCATTATTACATACAAATGATAGCATGTAAAAAGGATAAAGTTAGTGAGGAACATGTGGGGCCTCACCATGTGACAAGAAAAAGAAAGATAGGCTTAAATTTGTTTGCATGTAAAGAGATTGGCGCATTAGATGGCCAAATGAGGATAGGGAAACATAGATGCATGTGACTTGAATGGCTTAATAAATGACCAAATAAAAT
>NW_018397608.1:4115-4843 GCF_002168275.2 Theobroma umbraticum | reverse complement strand
CTGTTACACAAATTCTGATCCTAAAAACTCATTAACTCTCCTTGTTTTACCTTTTGAATTTGCTGATATCTCACATACTTTTGATTGCAGCTCTTCTGACCTTAATCTTGATTTTGAAAAATTTCCATCTCATTGAAAAATCTCTAGAATTAGGAATCCTTCAAAATATCTAGATGCTTATCATTGCAAACTACCTTCTTATATCAATTGTGTTACAACTCATCCCATTAAGAAAAACGTATCATCCAGTCAACTTTCTTTTTTCATAAAGCATTCATCATTTTATTATCTCACATATCTGAACCAAATACCTATCATCAAGTTGTCAAACATGTCAAATGGAAAGATGCCATGAAAATTGAACTAGATGCTTCGGAAGATAACGGAACAAATGTCATAAGATGCAAATGGGTATATAAAGTGAAACTTCAAGTAGATGGTAGTGTAGAAAGATACAGGACTAGACTTGTAGCCAAAGGAAATAATCAAAGAAGGGGTTCAACTACAATAAGATCTTTAGTCTCGTGGCTAAACGAACAATTGTTCGATTGTTCTTAGCATCAATAACTATAAAAGAATGACATTTATCTCAATTGGATATCAATAATACATTTTTGAATTGTGATATGAAAGAAATTATTCATATGAAATTGCCACAAGGTGTATAATTCAAAAAGAGTATCCACCAAACTCAAAATTAGTTTGTAAACTTCAGAAGTTGCTCTATG
>NW_018397608.1:2356-4105 GCF_002168275.2 Theobroma umbraticum | reverse complement strand
AACTTCTAGACAATGGAAGTCCAATTATGAATCTAAATTTGATTACTATTTGTTATATAAAGTTACAAAGGATAGAGAATTTATTATTTTGTTGGTATATGTGAATAACATTGTTATTGTCAACTTTTCTATTCAAACTGCTAATGATGTGATGGAATATTTAAGATTCAGACCCAAGGATTTTGGAGCACTTAAAATATTTTCGTGGAATAGAAGTTGCTAGATTAGATAAAGGAATTTCCATCAATCAAAGGTATTACACATTAGACTTGTTAGATGAGTACGACTTTTTGGAAGCAAAACCAATATCTATTTCTATTTACTACAATCACAAAGTCCAATTGATGGTAATGCTTATATGCCAAATGCTACCAATTATAGACAATTAATTGGAAAGTTGTTATATTTAACCTTCACCAGACTTGACATAGCTTACGCAATCCAAGTTTTGTCACAATTCATGGACAAACTTGGAAATTCTCAATTGCAAGTAGCATATAAGATATTGAAATACCTTAAAAGAGCACAGGGCAAGGAATTTTACTATCAGCAAAGTCTTCACCACATATAAAGAATGATACTGACAATGGTTGAGTAAGATGTCAAGACAAAAGAAAATCAATTACTGGTTATAATACAATAGCATAATATCTAAAAAAAACTCTGAACTATTTATGAAAAATTTAAATAAGTTTTTATTCTTTTATTATGTTCAATCAAGTTTTTATATTTTTATTTTGAGTCAAATAAGTTTTTATAATTAATAATTGATTAACTATTGTTAGTCAAAATATTATTTTTTAATTGTGATCAAATAGTAAAACATACTCCATAAATGTTATTGTTCCAATCAAACGCAGAAAAAAGAAAAACAAATATCAATGTACATGTGTACGTAAATATATAAAAGAAAGCTACGGTTTATAGGGGAGGATGCTGCAAATGTAACAAAAGGCCTTGTTATTTTATTCTCGTTTGAAAAAACTTTTAATGTTCTAACAAAGAAATTTATTGCAATTGAAGAAATGATGCTGACAATGATTCATGGTCCTTCCTCATTAATTTGCCTTTCCCTCATATTGATCTTCCTGACAACTTATTTAGTTGGTGGATTAAAAAATAAATAGAGATGATTAATATGAATAGATGTTTAAGATTATGAAAGTTAAACGTATATGCTTTTTTACCAAGACCATCATTTATACTTAAAACCTAATCACCTTTCATACTTTAACCTCAAGACAAGATATTTTAACTTTTTCAAATGGTACACTCATAGAAGCTTCTTCATTCTTTCAACACATATAGGAATAGGGAAAATAATAAAAATAAAGTGACCTTTTCCTAAGTCTTGTTTTTTTTTTTTTTGGGTTCCCTATCTATTACTAAAACCAGATGCATTAAAAAAATCAAGGGGTTAAAAATGAAAACATATTTATAAAAATTCTATTTTTATTTTTTTAATCTTTTAAGTTGATTATTTTCCTTCTAAATATAAAATGAATGATATTATTTAAATTTAAATTTTTTATCTAATTTGACTGGATCGTCATTTAAGATTATGATTAAAATCTAATGATGAAATGGATTAATTTGAGCTCATAGAAATTAGGCACACCAGTGTCTGATTAATGTTCTCCAAATAAAAAAAAAAAAAGAATTGCATAAAAAATGTAGCAGTATACAAAGTACGATAATTGATTGCGACCAATTTCTCGTAAATTTCTTTTCAACAATTTCGTATGTTGT
>NW_018397608.1:0-2346 GCF_002168275.2 Theobroma umbraticum | reverse complement strand
TTAACAAACATGATTTACATTTCTTAAGTAGGATCAATCACCGTTTGTCCTAACCATCTTGTCTCGAAAAAGACTGATGTATGCATAAATAAAAAGAATAAAAAATAAAACAAAACTAGGAATCCAAAGAAATCGAAACTGAAAAAAAGGAATTAAATATTCTGTCACGAGCTTAAAACAAGGGAGAATTCATTTAATTTACTCGTTGGCGAAGGTAATAATAATAAATAAAATATTCTCTTGTTAAATCAAGTAGCCAGTGGCCACCATCGATCCTGCAACAAACCTGTCCCCCTCTTTCCCTACTACGTGAGACGCACATCGATGTGTGGTGGGCCCATTTGCATCCTTCAAAATAATCAGAGCCCAAGGAGTAAAAAGAACGAACGCGGGGTTTTTTTTTTTTTTGTACTCTTCTCTTACCTTTCTTCAAAACCTCTTCGGTTTAGGCACTTTTGCTTAGGGTTTTCAATCCCTAAAAATCTGTTTGTTAACTTTCTCATTTCACACATTTTAGTCTCCAAATCATTTCTTCAATGCTTTCGCTCCCTTCTTCTTTCTTATTAAGGTACTGTTTCTTTCTTTTGATTTTTAAGTTTTGGTTTTGTTGTTGTTGTTTTGGATCTTTGTTTTTGGGTTGGGTTTGATACATGCGAGAAATGTTAAGGAAGTTTGAGCTTTCAGTATCTGAGTTTGTGTTGTGTTTTTAGTTTTACCTTTTTGGCGTTGGGCTTTGGTTGGCACTTAAGTTTTGTTTAGCGTGTTTCTGTCTTTGTTATTTTTGCTGGATCCGTAGTTTTTGCTTTTCTGTAAGCTGGAAATGGAACGAAGATTAGTTTGCAATTTGGATTCAGCGTAGTAGTTTTTTTTTTTTAATTTTTGTCTGATCCGTCACGTATGAAAGAAATAAATAATGAAAAATATAGACTAAATTTGTGCTTGGGTTATGTAGTTTTAATTCATTAACTATCTTTTTTTAGCTTAAATCTAGCATGTGCTTTAGTAGTTAGTTATAATTATACATGAAAAGTGCAAAAACGGCGTTAGCATTCGTGATTTTAATTATTCTATTACCTTCGAAGTTCATAACAAAAATACCAAATGAATTACTGGTGGATTTTAAGGTATTATCGACAGATATGGCTCTCGAGCTTCAAAATAGAATCTGTCAGTGTTCTGCTGGTAATCCGTTAGTAAAGTAGTCACTAAAATACCAATGGAATTGCTGATGGATTTATTTTATTACTACTTTTCAATGGCAATATTGATGAATTTACATTCATTAGTATTACTACTAACAAAAATCACTGCCGAATGTATCGGCCAACGGATCTAAACCTTTTTCGATAGAAATATTGATGGAATATTCTATCAGCATCCTTACCGACAGAACATTCCATGACAGATTTGTCATTATCAAAGATAGTTATGTTGACGGAATGCCAATGAAAGTTTACGTGGATAATTCCATACCGGTATATCACATTACCAACGGAATCAAAAGTATTATCGACGAAATAAAAATGTTTCCCCATTGTCATTTCTTTTCCGTAGTTTCTCACAGTTTTCATTTTCCAGTTTTTGACTTAATAGAAAATAGTTTATTTTACCTATCCAATTTTCATCAAGTCTGCATTCTCTTCTTTCCCTTTCATGTTAATTGTTTGAGACTTGCATTGTGAGATTCAGGAAAGGAGAGAGGAAAGAGAGGAAGGAGAAACTGAAGATGAGGGGGTTTTTTTTTTTTTTTTGTCTCAGATAAGTTTAAAAAATTAGCTTTACTATGTTGCATGACAAGTTTTTATGAATGGGGCACAAAATGAGGCTTCATTCATTTCTTTTAGCCAATGACTAGTGAGTCTACTTTGTATTATTTGACAATTAATTGGACCTATTTATTCACATTTCACTTATAATTAATAAATTTCAATTAAAATTTGAATAACACTACTTTTAAGGTCAAATGGTAAGAATTCCAAGTGTTTTATATCTTTTTCTGAATTTTCATTTTATTCTTTTTCTCATTTCTCACTTTCATTTATATGTCTCAAATTGGTTATCAACAAATCTTTTATATAGATTTATAAGTGTCTTTTTATTAAAGATACAACCTTTCATTAAGATACTTTTTTGTCTTTAAACACACTCTTTAATGTATCAAGATATAACTTGTGGATAATAATGTTTTTTCAATAATCGTTTTATGCAAAAATAACTTTTTATAGGATAGGTCGTACTCTTTAAATCGAGTTATTTTTTGAATAATTACTTCATAAAAAAATAACTTTTCATATTAAAAGACATTATGTTTGATTTTGGAAAGACACCACATATTATATATATACA
>NW_018397607.1:4702-4863 GCF_002168275.2 Theobroma umbraticum | reverse complement strand
GTTAAAACAGACTATAATTGAATTTCTACCTCAAGAAACGTAAGGAAAAAAATATTCATCAGCAAGAAAATTCCATTTATAGTCTTTCATTCCTTTAAAAGCCTTATTACTGACTTTAAATGGTTTTATACTCTTAAAATTGATTTTAAGTTCAATTTTTT
>NW_018397607.1:4577-4692 GCF_002168275.2 Theobroma umbraticum | reverse complement strand
TTGTTAAAACAAATTATAATTGAATGTCTACATCAAAAAATATGAAGGAAAAGGCATTTATTGGCAAGAGAAGTCCATTTATAGTCTCCAATTCCTTTAAAAGCCTTATTACTCG
>NW_018397607.1:4381-4567 GCF_002168275.2 Theobroma umbraticum | reverse complement strand
TTTTATAATCTCATAATTGATTTTAAGTTCCATTTTTTTTACTTTTTTTACTAAAATAGACTATGATTGAATGTTTACCTTGGGAAACGTGTTGAGAAAGCCATTCGTTGAGAAGAAAAGTTTATTTATAGTCACCCATTTCTTCAAAAGCCTTATTACCCACTTAATTGATTTTATGTTCAAATT
>NW_018397607.1:4100-4371 GCF_002168275.2 Theobroma umbraticum | reverse complement strand
TTTTGGTTAAAACAGATTATAATTCAATGTCTACCCTGAGAAATATAAATAAAAAAGCATTCATTGGTAAGAAAAGTCCATTTATAATCGTCTATTCCTTCAAAAGTCATATTACTCACTTTAAATGATTTTATAATCTTATAATTGATTTTAAGTTTAAATTTTTATATTTTTGATTAAAACAGACTATGATAAAATGCTTACCTTGGAAAATATATAGAAAAAGCCATTCATTAAGAAGAAAAGTCCGTTTATAGTCACTCATTCCTTC
>NW_018397607.1:3745-4090 GCF_002168275.2 Theobroma umbraticum | reverse complement strand
TTACTAGCTTTAAATGGTTTTATTATCTCAAAATTAATTTTATATTTAATTTTCTTATATTTTTGGTTAAAACAGACTATAATTGAATGTGTAACTCAAGAAACGTGAAAAAAAAAAGAATTTATTGGTAAGAAAAGTTCATTTATAGTCATCTTTTCCTTTAAAGTCACTCGCTTTAAATGGTTTTATAATCTCAAAATTGATTTTAAGTTCAAATCTTTTTACTTTTTAGTTAAATAGATTGTAATTGAATGTCTTCTTTGAAATACTTGAAGAAAAACACATTTATTGGTAAGAAAAGTCCATTTATAGTCACCTATTTCGTCAAAAGCCTTATTACTCGTT
>NW_018397607.1:3513-3735 GCF_002168275.2 Theobroma umbraticum | reverse complement strand
TTATAATCTCATAATTGATTTTAAATTAATTTTTTTTACATTTTTTGTCAAAATAGACTATAAGTCAATGCCTACCTCAGGAAACATGTAGAAAAATCCATTCATTGAGAAGAAAAGTCCATTTATAGTCTCTCATTCCTTCAACAGATTTATTTCTCACTTTAAATGGTTTTATAGTCTCATAATTGATTTTAAGTTAATTTTTTTATATTTTTTATTAAA
>NW_018397607.1:3374-3503 GCF_002168275.2 Theobroma umbraticum | reverse complement strand
ATTGAATGTCTACCTCAAGAAACATGAGGAAAAAAGCATTTATCGGTAAGAAAAGTCTATTTATAGTCTCTCTTTACTTCAAAAGCCTTATTACTCACTTTAAATAGTTTTATGCTCTCAAAATTGATT
>NW_018397607.1:3052-3364 GCF_002168275.2 Theobroma umbraticum | reverse complement strand
TTTTTTATACTTTTTTAGTTAAAACAGATTATAATTGCATGTCTACATTGAGAAACATGAAGAAAAATACATTCATTAGCAAGAAAAGTCCATTTATAGTCTCTCATTTCTTCAAAAGCCTTATTACTCGCTTTAAATAGTTTTACAATCTCATAATTGATTTTAAGTTGAATTTTTTTACATTTGTAGTTAAAACAGACAATAATTGAATGTCTACCTCGAGAAATATGAAGAAAAATACATTCAGTGGCAAGAAAAGTCCATTTACAGTCATCTATTCCTTCAAAAGCCTTACTACTTTCTTTAAATAGT
>NW_018397607.1:2858-3042 GCF_002168275.2 Theobroma umbraticum | reverse complement strand
CATAATTGATTTTAAGTAGAATTTTTTTACATTTTTAGTTAAAATAGACTATAATTAAATGTCTACCTCAAGAAACGTGAGAAAAAAAGTATTCATCTGCAAGAAAATTCTATTTATAGTCCTCCATTCCTTTAAAAGCCTCATTACTAACTTTAAATGGTTTTATACTCTCAAAATTGATTTT
>NW_018397607.1:2715-2848 GCF_002168275.2 Theobroma umbraticum | reverse complement strand
TTTTTTTACTTTTTTTGTTAAAACAAATTATAATTGAATGTGTACATCAAGAAACATGAAGGAAAAGGCATTCATTGGAAAGAGAAGTCCATTTATAGTCTCCCATTCCTTCAAAAGCCTTATTACTCACTTT
>NW_018397607.1:2019-2703 GCF_002168275.2 Theobroma umbraticum | reverse complement strand
AATCTCATAATTGATTTTAAGTTTAATTTTTTTTTACATTTTTTATTAAAACAGGCTATGATTGAATACCTGCCTTGGAAAACATGTTGAAAAAGCCATTCGTTGAGAAGAAAAGTATATTTGTAGATACCCATTTCTTCAAAAGCTTTATTACCGGCTTAATTGATTTTATGTTCAATTTTTTTTTATATTTTTAGTTAAAACATATTATAATTCAATGTCTACCTTGAGAAACATGAATAAAAAAGCATTCATTGGTAAGAAAAGTCTATTTATAGTCGTCCATTCCTTCAAAAGCCATATTACTCGCTTTAAATGGTTTTATAATTGCATAATTGATTTTTAGTTAAATTTTTTGATATTTTTTATTAAAACAGATTACGATTGAATGGTTACCTTGGAAAATGTGTAGAAAAAGCCATTCATTAAGAAAAAAAGTTTGTTTATAGTCACCCATTCCTTCAAAAGTCTTATTACTCGCTTTAAATAGTTTTCTTATCTCAAAATTAATTTTATGTTCAATTTTTTTATATTTGTGGTTAAAACAGACTATAATTGAATGTTTATCTTGAGAAATGTGAAAAAAAACACATTTATCGGTAAGAAAAGCCTGTTTATAGTCACCTATTCCTTCAAAACCCTTATTACTCGTTTTAAAAAATTTTATAATCTCATAATTGATTT
>NW_018397607.1:1540-2009 GCF_002168275.2 Theobroma umbraticum | reverse complement strand
TTTTTTACATTTTTAGTTAAAATAGACTATAAGTCAATGCCTACCTTAGGAAACATGTAAAAAAATCCATTCATTGAGAAGAAAAATCCGTTTATAGTCTCTCATTCCTTCAAAAGACTTATTTTTTGCTTTAAATAGTTTTATAGTCTCATAATTGATTTTAAGTTAAATTTTCTTATATTTTTTATTAAAACAAATTGTGATTGAATGCTTGCCTTGAGAAACGTGTAAAAAAAGTTATTCGTTGAGAAGAAAAGTCCACTTATAATTACCCATTTCATCAAAAGCCCTATTACCCACTTTAAACGATTTTATTATGTCAAAATTGATTTTATATTTAATTTTTTATACATTTTTACTTAAAACAGACTATAGTTGAATGTTTACCTCGAGAAATATGAAGAAAAAAGCATTCATTGGCAAGAAACGTCCATTTATATTCTCCCATTCTTTCAAAAGCCTTATTACT
>NW_018397607.1:1335-1530 GCF_002168275.2 Theobroma umbraticum | reverse complement strand
GGTTTTATAATCTCATAATTGATTTTAAGTTCAATTTTCTCAAATTTTTGGTTAAAACAGACTTTAATTAAGTATCTACCTCGAGAAACATTAAGAAAAAAGCATTCATTGGCAAAAAAACTCCATTTATAATCTCTCATCTCTTCAAAAGCCTTATTTCGCGCTTTAAATAGTTTTATAATCTTATAATTGATT
>NW_018397607.1:1183-1325 GCF_002168275.2 Theobroma umbraticum | reverse complement strand
TTTTTTTACATTTTTGTTTAAAACAGACAATAATTGAATGTCTACGTCAAGAAACTTGAAGAAAAATGCATTCATTGACAAGAAAAGTCTATATATAGTCTCCCATTTTTTCAAAAGCCTTATTACTTGCTATAAATAGTTT
>NW_018397607.1:1023-1173 GCF_002168275.2 Theobroma umbraticum | reverse complement strand
TAATTGATTTTAAGTTCAATTTTTATAAATTTTTGATTAAAACGGACTATAATTGAATGCCTACCTCAAGAAACGTTAAGAAAAAAGCATTAATTGGCAAGAAAACTCTATTTATAGTCCCCTATTTCTTCAAAAGCCTTATTACTTGCT
>NW_018397607.1:849-1013 GCF_002168275.2 Theobroma umbraticum | reverse complement strand
TTATAATCTCATAATTGATTTTCAGTTGAATTTTTTTATATTTTCTATTAAAACAGACAATGATTCAATGCTTGCATTGGGAAATGTGTAGAAAAAATCATTTATTAAAAAAAACAGTTCATTTATAGTTGTTCATTCCTTCAAAAGCCTTATTACTCGCTTTA
>NW_018397607.1:763-839 GCF_002168275.2 Theobroma umbraticum | reverse complement strand
TTATCTCAAAATTGATTTTATGTTCAATTTCTTTACATTTTTAGTTAAAATAGACTATAATTGAATGTCTAACTCA
>NW_018397607.1:0-733 GCF_002168275.2 Theobroma umbraticum | reverse complement strand
TTTAGTTAAAACAGATTATAATTGAATGTCTACCTTGAGAAACGTGAAGAAAAACACATTATTGGCAAACAAAGTCCATTTATAGTCACCGATTCCTTTAACAGCCTTATTATCGACTTTAAATAGTTTTATTATCTTAAAATTGATTTTATGTTTAATTTTTTTTACATTTTACTTAAAACAAACTATGATTGAATGTCTACTTCAAGAAACATGAAGAAAAAAACATTTATTGGCAAGAAAAGTGCATTTGTAGTCGCTCATCCTTTAAAAGCCTTATTACTCACTTTAATGGTTTTATAATCTCATAATTGATTTTAAGTTCAATTTTTTTTCACATTTTTGATTAAAACAGACTATAATTGAATGTCTACCTTAAGAAACGTGAGGAAAAAAACATTTATCGGCAACAAAAGTTCATTTATAGTCTCCCATTACTTCAAAAGCCTTATTACTCACTTTAAATGATTTTATGCTCTAAAAATTGATTTTAAGTTCAATTTTTTTAATATTTTTCATTAAAACAGATTATAATTAACTGTCTACCTCAAGAAATATGAGGAAAAAAGCATTTATCAGCAAGGAAAGTCCATTTATAGTCTCCCATTACTCCAAAAGCCTTATTACGCATTTTAAATAGTTTTATGCTCTCTAAATTGATTTTAAGTTTTATTTTTTATACTTTTTTAGTTAAAACATATTATAATTGAATGTCTACATCAAGAAACATGAA
>NW_018397606.1:4793-4925 GCF_002168275.2 Theobroma umbraticum | reverse complement strand
GTAAAGCAATAAACCTTAGAATATGTTGTTACTTTTCATGTCATGCTCTTTGGTTTGTAGATCGACAACATTATGACGAGATGATGGAAAATAGGTAGAGGGATAGTGATGGTGGTAAAATTAGAGAGAATT
>NW_018397606.1:3394-4495 GCF_002168275.2 Theobroma umbraticum | reverse complement strand
TATAGTTTTAGTTTGAGTTAAATATGCTCTTATGACTAATAGTTGACTAAGTGCCATTAGTCAAAATACCACTTGTTCTTTTATATTTACATAACATTGCCCTGACATTTAAGTGAATGGTAAAAAATGCCTCATGGCCATGTTATTATATCATATCGGTTCATTTGAAATAGAGAATTTGATAATGTACATAGAAAAAAAAAGCGTTACTTGCAATTGGTTGATAAAGCAATTTGATTATGTGGTTTTGGTCCTATAACCCGTACTGTCATTCTGCTTCCGATACGCAATGCTACTTTGTTACTCGAGCGATGGTATGGCGAAGGATGGTGAGAAATAGACAAAGAGAGGGTTTCGTGAATGTAAAGCAATAAACCAAAGAATATGTTGTTACTTTCATGTCATTGTCTTTGGTCTATAGATCGACAATTATGACGAGATGATGACAAGATAGGTAGAGGATAGTGATGGTGGTAAACTTTGAGAGAGTAGATGCCAGAGAAAAACGGAGAGCACACAAATGAATGGTTTAGAAAAATCGAGAGCCTTTAATTTGTTGAAATTGTTTTAACAGAATTTTTGTTATCTCATGTCTAAAATTGAGTAAAAACAATTAACTTTATATTGAAAGCTATTTCTAAAATAGATTTATGAGAATGAACATTTCTCATAATTAATCCATTTATTTCCTATGTGCCCTTTAAAAAGATTGAGTAAAAAAAATCTTGATTGTGACATATTATGTTAAATTTCAATTTCATCATACAATCGATATGAATAGCAACAAGTAAATTATAAAAAAAAATTAGTGTAAAAAAAGTAAGAATATTTTATGAAAAAAAAACATAATGCTTAAAAAATGGCTCTGAACTATTTAGAAAAATATTAATAAGCCAGTTATTCTAATTTTTTGTGTTCAATTAATTCTAAGTAAGATTTGACACATTACCAATCAAAATTCAACAATGTTTTTAAGTATGTTTTTGTGTTTCAAATGTTTTTGTTGAAAAGTATGTAATTGTTCTGTACAATGCCAGAGTAAAATTGGACTTTGGACTTTTTCGTTACAAGCATAAAAATATTTCCAAGAAAAAAAGTTCC
>NW_018397606.1:3057-3177 GCF_002168275.2 Theobroma umbraticum | reverse complement strand
ATCTTATTATGCAACCTCATCTTTGCAATTTTCGTGATTGAAAATGCAAATTTTCTAATTACTGTAGAAATTTTTTGCATGAGCATAAACTAATCCGAGTGACATGATATGTATTGTAAG
>NW_018397606.1:2887-3047 GCF_002168275.2 Theobroma umbraticum | reverse complement strand
CACACCCAAGGGAAACCAATTGAAAATGAGCTTGCAATTTTGTTGATATATGAACTTGGACAATATTTGTGAATTGCTGTGAGTTTGGAAAATTAGGCTACTTACCAGGAATTTAAAGATAATCTTTGAGTTGGTGCAATGAATTTGCTATTTAATGTTT
>NW_018397606.1:2521-2656 GCF_002168275.2 Theobroma umbraticum | reverse complement strand
AAAATCCCTCAATTCAGCCTCTGATTATTTAATCCCTTAATGTTGAAGGACATGGAAAGACTTGGAGCATGAATGCAAAGAAGGGTGCAATTAGGCTTAAAAGCAATCGAATATGCTATAGTATTTGAGGCATAA
>NW_018397606.1:2213-2421 GCF_002168275.2 Theobroma umbraticum | reverse complement strand
AATCACGAAAATTGCAAAGATGAGGTTGCATAATAAGATAGAAAAGTGGAAACAAGATAGAAAAGTGGAAACGTAGCATTACGTATCGGAGCAAGAATGACAGTCACGGGTTACAGGACCAAAACCACATAATTCAACATTGATTATCAACCAATTGCAAATGAAACTTTTTTTTTCTTCTACGTATCGAATCTCTCTAATTTGCAAA
>NW_018397606.1:1978-2097 GCF_002168275.2 Theobroma umbraticum | reverse complement strand
GGCATTATACAGAACAATTACATACTTTTCAACAAAAACATTTGAAACACAAAATCATATTTAAGAACATTGTTGAATTTTGATTGGTAATGTGTCAAATCTTACTTTGTCTTGAAACG
>NW_018397606.1:1200-1342 GCF_002168275.2 Theobroma umbraticum | reverse complement strand
CCATTCACTTAAATGTCAGGCCAATGTTATGTAAATATAAAAGAACAAGTGGTACTTTGACTAATGGCACTTACTCAACTATTAGTCGTAAGAGCATATTTAACTCAAACTAAAACTATAAGAACTTAATTGAACACAAAAA
>NW_018397606.1:723-817 GCF_002168275.2 Theobroma umbraticum | reverse complement strand
CATTTCAAACAAATTAAATGCTCTCAAATTTTTTCTAACCATTTGTTTGTTGTGTTCTCCATTTTTCTCTCTGGCTATCTAATTCTCTCTAATT
>NW_018397606.1:572-713 GCF_002168275.2 Theobroma umbraticum | reverse complement strand
CACTATCCCTCTACCTATTTGTCATCATCTCGTCCATAGAATTGTCAAATCTAAACACAAAAAATTTAAAACACAAAAAACATACTTAAAACATGGTTTAATTTTGATTGGTAATGTGTCAAATCTTACTTTGCCTTGAAA
>NW_018397606.1:0-110 GCF_002168275.2 Theobroma umbraticum | reverse complement strand
GCCTAATGTGAAAATCGAATGTTAATATTTCTTTCTACTTTATGTTTATTTATATGGGTGAATTTGAAATTTCATATTTAAAAATGTTATGTGATAATTTAATTTTATTT
>NW_018397605.1:4873-4999 GCF_002168275.2 Theobroma umbraticum | reverse complement strand
TTAACTTAAAATCAATTATGAGATTATAGAACCATTTAAAGCGAGTAATAAACCATTTGAAGAAATGAGTGGCTATAAATGGACTTTTCTTTTCAATGAATGGCTTTTTCTTCATGTTTCTCAAGC
>NW_018397605.1:3915-4863 GCF_002168275.2 Theobroma umbraticum | reverse complement strand
ATTATAGTATGTTTTAACCAAAAATGTAAAAAAAATTACTTAAAATCAATTATTAGATTATGAAACGATTTAAAGCGAGTAAAAAGGCTCTTGAAAGAATGAGTGACTATAAATGTACTTTTCTTCTCAATGGATGGCTTTTTCTACACGTTTCTTGAGGTAAACATTTAATTATAATCTGTTTTAACCAAAAATAAAAAAAAATTAAATGACAATTAATTATGAGGTCATAAAATCATTTAAAGCGAGTAATAAACCTTTTGAAGGAATGGGTGACCATAAATGGACTTTTCTTGCCAACGAATACTTTTTGGTTCTTGTTTCTCAAGGTAGATATTTAATTATAGTTTGTTTTAACCAAAAATGTAAAAACAAATTCAACTTAAAATCAATTATAAGATTATAAAATCATTTAAAGCGAGTAATAACACTTTTGAAAGAGTACGAGA
Source organism: Theobroma umbraticum (assembly GCF_002168275.2). NCBI lineage: Eukaryota > Viridiplantae > Streptophyta > Magnoliopsida > Malvales > Malvaceae > Theobroma > Theobroma umbraticum. Next base: position 4,414 of record NW_018397605.1, on the reverse strand, counting down.
CTATAAATGGACTTTTCTTGCCAATGAATGCATTTTTCTTTATGTTTCTTGAGACAGACATTCAATTATAGTCTGTTTTAACTAAAAATGTTAAAAAATTCAACTTAAAATCAATTATGAGATTATAAAACCATTTAAAGTTAGTAATAAGGTCTTTGAAGGAATGAGTGACTATAAATAAACTTTTTTTATCAATTAATACCTTTTTCTTCATGTTTTCTAAGGTAGATGTTCAATTATCTTCTATTTTAGCCAAAAAACCAAAAAAATTCAACTTAAATTCAATTAAGAGATTATAAAGCTATTTAAAGAGAGTAATAAGGCTTTTAAAAGAATGAGTGACTATAATTGGATTTTTCTTCTCAATGAATGGCTTTTCTACATGTTTCTTGAGGCAGGCTTTCAATTATAGTCTGTTTTCATGAAAATGTAAAACAATTCAACGTAAAATCAATTATGATATTATAAAACCATTTAAAGTGAGTAATAAGGCTTTTGA
>NW_018397605.1:3629-3815 GCF_002168275.2 Theobroma umbraticum | reverse complement strand
ATAATCTAATAATTAATTTTAAGTTCAATTTTTCTTACATTTTTTGTCAAAACATATTATAATTGAATGTCCATCTCAGAAAATGTAAAGAAAAAGGTATTCATTCACATGAAAAGTCTATTTATAATCACACATTCCTTCAAAAGCCTTATTACCCACTTTAAATAGTTTTATAATCTCATAATT
>NW_018397605.1:3367-3516 GCF_002168275.2 Theobroma umbraticum | reverse complement strand
AAGTCCAATTATAGTCACTCATTCTTTTAAAAGCCTTATTACCCTCTTTAAATAATTTTATAATCTCTTAATTGATTTTAAGTTGAATTTTTTTTCTTTTTTGGCTAAAACATAAGATAATTGAACATCTATCTTGGAAAACATGAAGA
>NW_018397605.1:2747-2878 GCF_002168275.2 Theobroma umbraticum | reverse complement strand
GATTTTAAGTTGCATTTGTTTTTACATTTTTGGTTAAAACAAACTATAATTAAATATCTACCTAGAGAAACAAGAACAAAAAAGCATTCATTGGCAAGAAAAGTCTATTTATGGTCACCCATTCCTTCAAA
>NW_018397605.1:2451-2647 GCF_002168275.2 Theobroma umbraticum | reverse complement strand
TTAATTTTTTTTACGTTTTGGTTAAAGCACACAATAATTAAATATTTACATCGAGAAACATGAACAAAAAAGCATTCATTGACAAGAAAAGTTCATTTATAGTCGCCCATTCCTTTAAAAGGCTTATTACTTGGTTTAAATAGTTTTATAACCTCATAATTGATTTTAAGTTGATTTTTTTTACATTTTGGTTAAA
>NW_018397605.1:1790-1917 GCF_002168275.2 Theobroma umbraticum | reverse complement strand
TATAATCTCTTAATTGATTTTAAGTTGAATTTTTTTGCTTTTTTGGCTAAAACAGAAGATAATTGAACATCTGCCTTGGAAAACATGAAGAAAAAGGTATTCATTGGCAAAAAAAGTTCATTTATAG
>NW_018397605.1:1315-1438 GCF_002168275.2 Theobroma umbraticum | reverse complement strand
TTGAGAAATTAGAACAAAAAAGCATTCATTGGTAAGAAAAGTCCATTTATGGTCACGCTTTAAATGATTTTATGACCTCATAACTGATATTCATTGAAATTTTTTTTTATTTTTGGTTAAAAC
>NW_018397605.1:983-1215 GCF_002168275.2 Theobroma umbraticum | reverse complement strand
AATTCAACTTAAAATCAATTATGAGATTATAGAACCATTTAAATCGAGTAATAAACTTTTTGAAGAATGGGTGCCTATAAATGGATTTTTCTTCTCAATGAATGGCTTTTTCTATACGTTTCTCAAGGTAGGCATTCGATTATAGTCTATTTTAGCTAAAAATGTAAAAAAATTTAACTTAAAATCAATTATAAAATTTTGAAACAATTTAAAGCGAGTAGTAAGGCTTTTG
>NW_018397605.1:836-973 GCF_002168275.2 Theobroma umbraticum | reverse complement strand
TCACTATAAATGAACTTTTCTTCTTAATGAATGACTTTTTCTACACATTTTCCAAGATAGACATTCAATTATAGTCTATTTTAACCAATAATATAAAACATTTTAACTTAAAATCAATTATGAGATTATAAAACCAT
>NW_018397605.1:415-826 GCF_002168275.2 Theobroma umbraticum | reverse complement strand
TAATAAGGCTTTTGAAGAAATGGGTGACTATAAATGGACTTTTGTTGCCAATGAATGCTTCTTTATTCATGTTTCTCAAGGCAGACATTCAATTATAATCTGTTTTAGCTAAAAATATAAAAAAATTCAACTTAAAATTAATTATGAGGTTATAAAACCATTTAAAGTGAGTAAATAAGGCCTTCGAAGGAATGGGTGACTATAAATGAACTTTTTTTGTCAATGAATGCCTTTTTTTCACTTTTCTTGAGGTAGACATTCAACTCAAATCCGTTTTAACTAATAATGTAAAAAATATTTACTTCAAATAAATTATTAGATTATAAAATAATTTAAAGCGAGTAATAAGGCTCTTTTAGGAATGAGTGACTATAAATGGACTTTTCTTCTCAATGGATGGCTTTTTCTACA
>NW_018397605.1:115-265 GCF_002168275.2 Theobroma umbraticum | reverse complement strand
ATTATGATATTATAAAACCATTTAAAGTGAGTAGTAAGGCTTTTAAAGGAATGGGTTACTATAAATAGACTTTTCATGCTAATAAATGCCTTTTTCTTCACGTTACTTGATGTAGACATTCCATTAAAATCTGTTTTAACCAATAATGGA
>NW_018397605.1:0-105 GCF_002168275.2 Theobroma umbraticum | reverse complement strand
ACTTAAAATCAATTATTAGATTATAAAAAAATTTGAAGCAAGTAATAAGGCTCTTGAAGGAATAAGTGGCTATAAATGCACTTTTCTTCTCAATGGATGGCTTTT
>NW_018397604.1:4923-5046 GCF_002168275.2 Theobroma umbraticum | reverse complement strand
TTTTTGTTCATGTTTCATAAGCTAGACATTTAATTATAATCTGCTTTAACTAATAATGTAATAAAAATTGGACCTAAAATCAATTTTGAGATTTTAAAACCATTTAAAGCGAGTAATAAGGCT
>NW_018397604.1:4585-4913 GCF_002168275.2 Theobroma umbraticum | reverse complement strand
TATGAGACTATAAATGGAGTTCTCTTGCAAATGAATGCTTTTTTCTCATATTTATTAAAGTAGACATTCAATTATGGTCTGTTTTAACTAAAAATATAAAAAAATTAAACCTAAAATCAACTATGGGTTTATCAAACCATTTAAAGCTAGTAATAAGGCTTTTGAAGGAATGAGTGACTATAAATAAACTTTTTTTGCAAATGAATGCCTTTTTCTTTATATTTCATGAGGCAGACATTCAATTATAATTTGTTTTAAGAAAAAAATTAAAAAGAAATTGAACTTAAAATCAATTTTGAGATTATAATACCATTTAAAGTTAGTAATA
>NW_018397604.1:4061-4222 GCF_002168275.2 Theobroma umbraticum | reverse complement strand
TAAGGCTTTTGAAGGAATAGATGACTATAAATGGACTTTTCTTACCAATGAATGTGTTTTTCTTCATGTTTCAAAAGGTAGACATTCAATTATTGTCTATTTTAACAAAAAATGTAAAAAAAATTGAACCTAAAATCAATTTTGAGATTATAAAACCATTT
>NW_018397604.1:3554-3751 GCF_002168275.2 Theobroma umbraticum | reverse complement strand
TATGAGGTTATAAAACCATTTAAAGAGAGTAATAAAGCTTTTGAAAGAATCGGTGACTATAAATGAACTTTTCTTATCAATGAATCCCTTTTTCTTCATGTTTCTTAAGGTAAACATTCAATTATAGTCTGTTTTGACTAAAAATGTAAAATAATTCAGCTTAAAATCAATTATGAGATTATAAAATAATTTAAAGC
>NW_018397604.1:3413-3544 GCF_002168275.2 Theobroma umbraticum | reverse complement strand
TCTTTTGAAGGAATGAGTGACTATCAATGGACTTTTCTTGCCAATAAATTTCTTTTTCTTTACGTTTCTTGACATACACATTCAATTATAGTCTGTTTTAACCATAGATGTAAAGATATTCAACTTAAAAT
>NW_018397604.1:3079-3399 GCF_002168275.2 Theobroma umbraticum | reverse complement strand
TAAAACTATTTAAAGCGAGTAATAACGCTTTTGAAGGAATGGGTGACAATAAATGAACTTTTTTTTTCAATGAATGGCTTTTTCTACACATTTCTAGAGGCAAGCAATAAATTATAGAATGTTTTAATGAAAAATATAAAAAAATTCAACTTAAAATCAATTATGAAGTTATAAAATAATTTAAAGCTAGTAATATGGCTTTTAAATGAATTGGTGACTATAAATAGACTTTTTTTGCTAATGAATACCTTTTTCTTCATATTTCTCTACATAGACATTTAATTATAGTCTGTTTTAACAAAAAATATAAAAAACTTTCA
>NW_018397604.1:2886-3069 GCF_002168275.2 Theobroma umbraticum | reverse complement strand
AATTATGATATTATAAAACCATTTAAAGCAAGCAATAAGGCTTTTTAAGGAATGGGTGACTATAAATAGACTCTTCTTGCCAATGAATGCCTTTTCTTCATGTTTCTCAAGGTAGACAATCAATTATAGCCTGTTTTCACTAAAAATGTAAAAATATTCAATTTAAAATCAATTATGAGGTTA
>NW_018397604.1:2351-2876 GCF_002168275.2 Theobroma umbraticum | reverse complement strand
TAAAGTGAGTAATAAAGCTTTTGAAGGGATGGATGACTATAAGTGATCTTTTCTTACCAATGAATTTCTTTTTCTTCACATTTCTTGAGGGAGACATTCAATTATAGTCTGTTTTAACTAAACATGTAAAAAAATTCAACTTAAAATTAATCATGAAATTATAAAATAATTTAAAGCGAGTAATAAGTCTTTTAAAGGAATGGATGATTATAAATAGACTTTTCGTGCCAATGAATTTTTTTTTTCATGTTTCTCGATGTAGACATTCAATTATAGTCTGTTTTAACCATAGATGTAAAGATATTCAACTTAAAATTAATTATGAGATTGCAAAACCATTTAAAGTGAGTAATAAGGCTTTTGAAGGAATAGACAACTATAAATAGACTTTTCTTCTTAATGAATGGCTTTTCTACATGTTTCTAGAGGTAGACAATTAATTATAGTATGTTTTAATGAAAAATGTAAAAATATTTAACTCAAAATCAATTATGAGGTTATAAAACCATTTAAAGTGAGTAATAA
>NW_018397604.1:2205-2341 GCF_002168275.2 Theobroma umbraticum | reverse complement strand
GGAATGGGTGACTATAAATGGACTTTTCTTGCCAATGAATTCCTCTTTCTTCATGTTTTTTGAGGTAGATATTTAATTACATTCTGTTTTAACCAAAAATGTAAACAAAATTCAACTTAAAATCAATTATGAGATT
>NW_018397604.1:1986-2105 GCF_002168275.2 Theobroma umbraticum | reverse complement strand
TTTACATTTTTGGTTAAAACAGATTGTAATTGCATGTCTACCTCAAGAAACATGAAGAAAGAGGGATTCATTGGCAAAACAAGTCTATTTATAGTCACCAATTCCTTCAAAAGCCTTAT
>NW_018397604.1:1886-1976 GCF_002168275.2 Theobroma umbraticum | reverse complement strand
AAATGGTTTTATAACCTCATAATTGATTTTGAGTTAAATATTTTTGCACTTTTCATTAAAACATACTATAATTGATTGTCTACCTCTAGA
>NW_018397604.1:1804-1876 GCF_002168275.2 Theobroma umbraticum | reverse complement strand
AAAAGCCATTCATTGAGAAGAAAAGTCTATTTATAGTTGTCTATTCCTTCAAAAGTCTTATTACTCGCTTTA
>NW_018397604.1:1561-1794 GCF_002168275.2 Theobroma umbraticum | reverse complement strand
TAATCTCATAATTGATTTTAAGTTGAATATCTTTACATCTATAGTTAAAACAGACTATAATTGAATGTCTACATCGAGAAACATGAAAAAAAAAATTTATTGGTAAGAAAAGTCTATTTATAATCACCCGTTCCTTCAAAAGACTTATTACTCGCTTTAAACTGTTTTATAATTTCATGACTGATTTTAAGTTGAATTTTTTTATATTTTTAGTTAAAACAGACTATAATTGA
>NW_018397604.1:1316-1438 GCF_002168275.2 Theobroma umbraticum | reverse complement strand
TAAATGGTTTTATAACCTCATAATTGATTTTAAATTGAATTTTTTTACATTTTTAGTGAAAACAGGCTATAATTGATTGTCTATCTTGAGAAACATGAAGAAAAAGGCATTCATTGGCAAGA
>NW_018397604.1:952-1159 GCF_002168275.2 Theobroma umbraticum | reverse complement strand
TATAATATCATAATTGATTTTAAGTTGAAAGTTTTTTATATTTTTTGTTAAAACGGACTATAATTGAATGTCTATGTAGAGAAATATGAAGAAAAAGATATGCATTAGCAAAAAAAGTCCATTTATAGTCACCAATTCATTTAAAAGCCTTATTGCTAGCTTTAAATTGTTTTATAACTTCATAACTGATTTTAAGTTGAATTTTTT
>NW_018397604.1:808-942 GCF_002168275.2 Theobroma umbraticum | reverse complement strand
ATTAAAACATACTATAATTGATTGCTTGCCTCTTGAAACGTGTAGAAAAAGCCATTCATTGAGAAGAAAAGTTCATTTACTGTCACCCATTCCTTCAAAAGCGTTATTACTCGCTTTAAATAGTTTTATAATCT
>NW_018397604.1:660-797 GCF_002168275.2 Theobroma umbraticum | reverse complement strand
TTAAGTTGAATATCTTTACATCTATGGTTAAAACAGACTATAATTGAATGTCTATGTCAAGAAACGTAAAGAAAAAGAAATTCATTGGCAAGAAAAGTCCATTGATAGTCACTCATTCCTTCAAAAGACTTATTACT
>NW_018397604.1:533-645 GCF_002168275.2 Theobroma umbraticum | reverse complement strand
TATAATCTCATAATTAATTTTAAGTTGAATTTTTCTACATTTTTGGTTAAAATAGACTATAATTGAATATCTACCTTGAGAAACATGAAGAAAAAGGGATTCATTGGCAAGA
>NW_018397604.1:0-168 GCF_002168275.2 Theobroma umbraticum | reverse complement strand
TATTGGTTAAAACAGAATATAATTGAATGTTTAGCTTGAGAAACTTGAAGGAAATGATATTTATTAGCAAGAAAAGTCTATTTATAGTCACTCATTCGTTCAAAATCCATATTGCTCACTTTAAATGGTTTTATAATCTCATAATTGATTTTAAGTTATATTTTTTTA
>NW_018397603.1:4959-5068 GCF_002168275.2 Theobroma umbraticum | reverse complement strand
AAAAAAAAGGTGTTGTTAGGAAATTAATTGTTAGTAAGAATGTCGATTCGGTGGTAATCCAAGAAACTAAATTAAGTAAAAAAAATGATGGTTTGTTTAAGAGGTTATG
>NW_018397603.1:0-4949 GCF_002168275.2 Theobroma umbraticum | reverse complement strand
TTTAGGGGTTTAATGTCTAAAGTTGATGATGCATCTGGTGGTTTAATCACTATTTGGAAAGAGGATTTTTTTTCATCTAGAAGTTAACATTGTTAGTAAGCATTATATTCTTATGGTTGGTGTGATTAAAAAAGCTGAATTGTAAGATGGGCTCGAGAAATATTTATGCCCTAATTGATAATTTGAAAAAGTTTGAGTTATGGAATGATTTAGACAATAAAATGAACTCTTTTAATGTATGTTGTTGCTTGATGGGTGACTTTAATGTTGTGAAGGAAAAAATTGGGTTGATTGATAATTAAAAGAGTTTAGATGATTTTGTGGACTTTATTAATTCTGTGTTGCTTGTGGATTTTCCTATGATTGGCAGTCATTTTACTTGGAGTAATGGTAGAGTTTTCAATTGACTGGATCATTTTTTGGTGGTAGTTGAGTTTTTTAATCATGTTCCAAATGTTTTCTAGATATGGATTCCTAACTCATTATGTAATCATAATTCAATTATGATATATGAAAAGAAATGTTGATTGGGGGCCAAAATCCTTTAGATTTTTTAATTATTGGTTAGAGGATGGGGATTTTCAAAAGCTTTTTAAAGAAGCTTGGGACAGAGAAGTTTGTAGTATTGAAGATGGCATTAGTTTATGGTAGAAACTCAGGTTGATAAAACCTAACATAAAAAGATGGTAGCTATCAAAATTTGGTAGAATCAAATCAGAGATTGACAAATAAGATGAGATCGAGATTATGGGCTCTGTATAAAGTTAAGGAAAGATCTTGGATGCAGAAATCTATAGTTAAATGGTTAACTGACGAAGATAAGAATACAATTTTCTATCAGGCATTTGCATCTAGTAGAAAAAGAGTTAATGCCATTCATTGTTTATCTATGGGAAACTATGTGGTGGAGGATCCATATCTTAACAAAAATAAAGTCACCAAGCATTTAGAATCTCTCTATAATATCAAGGAGATTGAAAAAGCTTAGAAGTTAGGGTGCAATTTTAAAATTCTTTCTGATTAGTCAAAGCAGTTTTTAGAAAGAAGATTTTCTGAGGAGGAAGTTAAAGAAGCTATTATTGATTGTGATATAAACAAGGTAGGGGTTACTTTGAAAGAGGTTATTATGAAATATGTGAATTGTTTTCATGATTTTGGAAAAATAGATAATGGGGTTAACGCTTCCTTTATTACCCTTATTCCTAAGTAGGATTCGATTATGGGCTTAAATGACTTTAGGGCTATTAGTCTGGTTAGTAATCTATATAAAATGATTTCTAAAGTTTTGGCTAATAGACTCAGATTGGTGATGGTAGAAGTTTTTGGAGGAAATCAGTTTGGATTCATTAAAGGGAAACAAATTCTTGATTGTATGTTCATTGCAAATGAGACAATTAATTAGATGAGAAAAAACAAAAGAAAGAGGTTTAGTCTTTAAAGTTGATTTTAAAAATGCTTATGATAGTATCGATCGGGAGATTTTAAAGTTAGTAAAGGAGAATATGGGTTTTGGGGCTAAATAAAGAGAACGGATCATATCTTGTGTGTCATTAGCTTTTATTTCCAATATGGTGAATGGTCCTCCATCCAATCAAATTTGGATGAAGAGAGGTTTTCAACAAGGTTGTCCCTTATCACTTTTTCTATTTAATTTGGTGGCTAAGCTTTTTAGTAATTTATGAATAAAACTGAGCAAAGGTCTTTGCCAAGGAGTTGACATTGGTAACAATTGATTGATGATCTCCACTTTTAATACACGAATGACACCATTATTTTATGTAGATTGAAGATCGATTGGCTACTAAATGTCAAGATAACTTTGAGAATATTTCAAGCAATCATTGGCTTTAGGATTAATTTTGCCAAGAGTTACTAGTATGGTATTGGGGTGGATGATGAAGTTGTCTCAAGTTAGGCCAATAAATTTGTTGCGGGGCTAGTTTTTTTCCTAATTCCTACTTGGGCCTTCCTCTTAGGGCTAAATGAAATTCTAATGCTCTTTGGTAGCCCATTATTAATAGATGTAAATCTAAATTGTCTAGTTGAAAATTTAGTATACTGTCTTTTAGTGGTTGTTGACTTTGGTAATATTTGTTCTCTCTAACTTTCCTATTTATTACACTGTCTATTTTTCAAATTCCTTAAAGGACGAAAAAGGAACTTGATAAACTTTAGAGAAGTTTTTTATGGTGGTTTTCGGATGATGAATGGAAGCTTAGTTAGGTTAGTTAGGACTTTGTTTGCAAGCATAAATTCAGGGGTGGTCTTGGGGTGCTGGATTTGATGGTTCAGAATAAGACATTGCTTAATAAGTGGTTATGGAGATTCAGTGAAGAGCCAAGCAGTTTGGGGAGGAAAGTTATTCAAGAAAAATCTATGGTTGATTCATTTAGTTAATTCCCTTTAATGGTGAGAATAAATAGACTCAAGACTTGGAAAAACATCATTTCTACTCTCCCCCTAATCCTTTATTTAGTTGTTTTAGTGCAAGCACTACTATGGGCATTGGAAATGATAGTAGTATTAAGTTTTGGCTGATGATTGTGGTGGGTTTGTGTTGAGATATTAGGTTTCCTAGAATTTTGGCTTTGTCCACAATAAATTAGGAAAAAGTTAAGGTTTTGGTTTTTGGAATGGGAAAAAGATAGTGGAATAATCTTCATGATGCTATTGGGCAATTTTTTGTAAACGAATTTGAGGATAGGCTGTTTTGGAAAAGGTCGTTAATGGGTCTTATACAACAAAGTCTTCTTATTAATCTTTGTGGGAAATAATGGATTTAATAAGAATATTTAAGGGGCTGTTTGGGTGGGGTTTGCCTCTCCTAATGTTGAAAATTTTTGTTGACAGCTCATTAGAGAAAGAGTCACAGTTAAGCACTTTACTAATGACCTTCGATTGCTCTCTTTTTTCTTGTTCAATTTTGTGGTTATTTGCTGCTTTGGGACTTTGCGTTGTTTTGGTGTTGGCTTTTTGATTCGTTGGTGGTGTTTTCTATTTGTGTGCTTTTCATTTGGTGATTGTTTGCTTATTTGGCTACCTTTTTTTTTGGTTTTGATTGTTGTTGACTCTTCGCTTTGTTTTTGTTCCGACTTCTTTTTGTTGATCTTTAAGGTTCGTTTTCTATGTCGTTTAGCTTTGGTTGTGAAGTTTGTTTCACTTTGATAGTTGCTAGTGTTTTGTCAATGGCCTTATGAAGTTCTGATTTTTTCATAGCTTTTGTTTTGATCTAGGTGTAATAGTCTTTCGACTCTTATGATTGATCGTTTGCACCCTACTACGTATTTTTTTTATCAATAAATCTCTTATTTCCTTTCAAAAAAAAAGTTTTACGCATGAGTTCAAATTGTTGTAAGGTAAGTTGATGCTGGTGACGATTTTAATGTGTCTTCTCTACTTTTTGCATATGAATCTGTTATAATCGAGCTTAAGAAAGGAAAAGCATTACAAAAATAGAAAGTTTAAAGGCGAAGCAAAGTATATGGTTGTAACAACATTTTCATTAAGCATTAATAAAAGCTTATATTCACATAATACAAGCATTACACTTGTAATGACATGCAAAAACAAGTGTTAGATATAAACTTATATAACAACATGCAAGCATACATGTACAACAAGAGATGACAACAAGCATAATTACAAAATACCAGTACAACAAAGCAAAATGCATTCAAATAGTTTGACTTGTTGACTTCGTGCAAACATTAGTAACTGAACACTCCTCTTTAATGTTTATGTCCTAAACATTCAACTTGCTTTTGAGATATTCAAATCTCAGGCTTTGGTAGTATCTTATCATTATATCAGCTAATTGCTGATTTTTGAAGTGCAATGTTGAACTGATGTTTCACCATTCTTTTCTGCATCTCTAATAGCATGATACTTAACATGTATATGTTTTGTTTCACCATAAAAAACTAGATTCTTGGTCAATGCAATTGAAGGGTCTTTAAACATACTTCCTTTGCTAATGGAGTATTTTTTTATTGACAAAGAGAGGAGTCAATGAAGGTTTGAATTGATCCATGTGAAATCTCTTTAAAACCTTAACTATATAGCTCTTCTATGATAGTCTAATTCCATCAAAGTATTGATTAATCTCAAGCCCTAAAAAATAACTCATAGGTCCAAAGTCTTTCATGTCAAACTCAGATTGCAATTTCTTTTTAAAATTTTGTAACAAGACATCTATCCACCTATTATCAGCAAGTCATCCACATAGATGGATACAATCAAATGTGAGTCATCCTTAAAGCTAAAAGTAAACAAGGTAGCTTCATTGTAGCTCTTGGTAAAGTTTTGCTTGATCAATAACTCATCAATTCTACTGTACCAGGCTCAAAGAACGTGTTTTAATCCATACAATGCCTTGTGTAGCTTATAAACTTGATTCTGACCAGGTAATAACTCAAAACTATCAGGTTACTTAACATATATTTCTTCATCTAAGGCCCTATTCAAGAAGGCTGATTTAATATCCAAGTGATAAATTGTCCAACCAAATGCTGCAGACAAGGCAAGCAATAATCGAACTGTGTCAAAATGAACAACAAGAGCATATGTCTCCATATAATCTATGGTTGGTAATTAACTAAAACCTTTAGCTACCAGACGTGCTTTATGCTTGTTGACACTACCATCAAGATTAAGCTTCCTTTTGAGTGCCCATTTGACTCCAATCACATGATGATTACAAGGTCTATCTACCAAACTCCAAGTCTTGTTTTTGTTTATCTTTGCCAATTCTACTCTCATTGCTTCATACCCCTTAGGGAATTGAGAAGCTTAAAAAAAAGTTGTAAAGGTTCATTAATGGCAACAAGACTTCTATGGTAAACATCATAAATAGATTGTTTGCCTCTGACAGGCTCATCATCAAAGTTATCATCAGTATCTACATCATCAGTGTTTAACTCATTTGTTGGCAAATTAACATCTGCAATAAC
>NW_018397602.1:4756-5123 GCF_002168275.2 Theobroma umbraticum | reverse complement strand
TAAGTGAATTGGGTTTGGATGGTTGCTAGGAAGCGTATAAGTAGAGGAAATGCACTGGGGTGACGTGTCAGACGAGATAACCGGTGATCAGTACGTAGTATTAGTTATTTGCATACCCGAATTAACAGTGACGTAGTGTCCTGCTATGGTGAGGTGAGTAGGGGGTGTCTATTTTAAAAATTCCCATAACTACGTAAATATATATATATATATATAAATATGTGTTGATTTATTGTAATGAATGAGTGACTATAAATGGACTTTTTGTGCTAATGGATATATTTGTCTTCATGTTTCTCGAGGTAAAAATTCAATTATAATCTGTTTTAATAGAATATATAAAAAAATTTAACTTAAAATCAGTTAT
>NW_018397602.1:4180-4746 GCF_002168275.2 Theobroma umbraticum | reverse complement strand
AACCATTTAAAGTGAGTAACAAGGCTTTCGAAGGCATAAGTGACTATAAATAGACTTTTCTTGGTGATGGATATCTTTTTCCTCATTTGTTTCATGGTAGACATTCAATTATACTCTTATTTAATAAAAAATATAAAAAAATTCAACTTAAAATCATTTACGAGATTATAAAACCATTTAACGCGAGTAATAAAGCTTTTGAAGGAATGGGTGACTACAAATAGAATTTCTTGCCAATGGATATCATTTTCTTCACATTTTTCAAGGTAAATATTCAATTATTATCTGTTTCAACTAAAAAGATAAGAAAATTGAACTTAAAATCAATTATGAGATTATAAAAATATTTAAAGCGAGTAATAAGGCTTTCGAAGGTATGGGTGACTATAAATGGACTTTTCTTGCTAATTGATATCTTTTTCTTCACATTTCCTAAGGTAGACATTCAATTATAATCTGTTTTAATAAAAAATATAAAAAAATCAACTTAAAGCCAATTATGAGATTATAAAAACATTTAAAGCGAGTAATAAAGCTTACAAAGGTATGGGTGACTATAAATGAAC
>NW_018397602.1:4072-4170 GCF_002168275.2 Theobroma umbraticum | reverse complement strand
AATGGATATCTTTTTCTTCACATTTCCTGAGGTAGACATTAAATTATAATCTATTTTAAAAAAATATAAAAAAAAAATAAACTTTGAATCAATTATGA
>NW_018397602.1:2644-4062 GCF_002168275.2 Theobroma umbraticum | reverse complement strand
ATATTTAAAGCAAGTAAACAGGCTTTTGAAGGCGTGGGTGACTATAAGCAGTCTTTTCTTGTCAATAGATATCTTTTTATTCACATTCCCGAGGTAGACAATCAATTATAATTTGTTTTAATAAAAAGTATGAAAAAATCATCATAAAATCAATTATGAGATTATAAAAACATTTAAAGCGAGTAATAACGCTTTCGAATGTGTGAGTGACTGTAAATGGACTTTTCTTGTCAATGGATATCTTTTTCTTCACATTTACTATGGTAGACATTCAATTATAATCTGTTTTAATAAAAAAATATAAAAAAATATGCTTTGAATCAATTATGAGATTATAAAAACATTTAAAGCAAGTCAACAGGCTTTTGAAGCCATGAGTGACTATAGACTTTTCTTACCAATGGATATCTTTTTCTTTACATTTACCAAAGTAGACATTCAATTATAATCTGTTTTAATAAAAAATAGAAAAAAATAAACTTGGAATCAATTATAAGATTATAAAAACATGTAAAGCAAGTAAACAGGCTTTTAAAGACATGGGTAACTATAAACGGACTTTTCTTCTGAATAGATATATTTTTCTTCTCGTTTCTCAATACAGACATCCAATTATAATTTGTTTTAATAAAAAATGTAATGAAATTCAACACAAAATTAATTATGAGATTGTAAAACTATTTAAAATGTGTAACAAGGCTTTCGACAACATGGGTGCCTAGAAATCCACTTTTCTTCCCAATAGATTTCTTTTTCTTCATATTCTCTGAGGTAGACATTCAGTTATAATCTTTTTTAATAAAAAATTCAAGTTAACATTAATTATGAGATTGTAAAACCATTTAAAGTGAGTAATAAGGCTTTTGAATGCATGGGTGACTATAAATAGACTTTTCTTACCAATAGATATCTTTTTCTTTACATTTCTTGAGGTAGATATTTAATTATAATCTATTTTAATAGAAAATATAACACAATTCAACTTAAAATCAATTATGAGATTCTAAAAATATTTAAAGCGAGTAGCATGGCTTTCGAAGGCATTGGTAACTATAAATGAACTTTTCTTGCCAATCGATATCTGCTTCTACATGTGTCCCGTGGTAGACATTCAATTATAATATATTTTAATAAAAAATGTAAAAACATTCAACTTAAAACTAACTATGAGATTATAAAACTATTAAAGCGAGTAATAAGCCTTTGGGTGACTATAAATGGACTTTCTTGTTAATGGATATAATTTTCTTCACATTTCCCAAGGCAGATATTTATTTATTATCTGTTTTAACTAAAAATTTAAGAAAATTCAACTTACATTTCTCGAGGCAGATATTTAATTATAATCTATTTTAATAAAAAATATAACACAATTCAACTTAAAATCAATTATGAGATTATAAAAATATTTAAAGCGA
>NW_018397602.1:2398-2634 GCF_002168275.2 Theobroma umbraticum | reverse complement strand
TTTCGAAGGTATGGGTGACTATAAATGGACTTTTCTTACCAATAGATATCGTTTTCTTTACATTTCCCGAGGTAGACATTCAACTATAATCTGTTTTAATAAAAATTACAAAAAAATCAACTTAAAGTCAATTATGAGACTATAAAAACATTTAAAGCGAGTATTAAGACTTTCGAAGGCATAAGTGACAATAAATGGACTTTTCATGCTAATGGATATCTTTTTCTTCACATTTT
>NW_018397602.1:2269-2388 GCF_002168275.2 Theobroma umbraticum | reverse complement strand
CATTCAATTATAATCTGTTTTAATAAAAAAATATAAAAAAATAATCTTTGAATCAATTATGAGATTATAAAAACATTTAAAGCAAGTCAACAGGCTTTCGAAGGCATGGGTGACTATAA
>NW_018397602.1:1902-2259 GCF_002168275.2 Theobroma umbraticum | reverse complement strand
CTTGTCAACGGATATCTTTTTATTCACATTTCCCAAGATAGACATTCAATTATATTCTGTTTTAATAAAAAGAATAGAAAAATCAACTTAAAATCAATTATGAGATTATAAAAACATTTAAAGCGAGTAAGTAGGCTTTGAAAGGCATGGGTTACTGTAAATGGACTTTTCTTGCCAATGGATATCTTTTTCCATATCTGTCCCGTGATAGCCATTCAATTATAATTTTTTTTAATACAAAATGTAAAAACATTCAACTAAAAATCCATTATGAAATTATAAAATCATTGAAAGCGAGTAATAAAGCTCTTGAAGGCATGGGTGACTATAAATGGACTTTTCTTGCCAATCGATATC
>NW_018397602.1:711-1691 GCF_002168275.2 Theobroma umbraticum | reverse complement strand
TTTTGAAGGCATGGGTGACAATAAATGGACTTTTCTTGCTAATGGATATCTTTTTCTTCACATTTTCTAAGGTAGACATTCAATTATAAACTGTTTTAATAAAAAAATATAAAAAAATAAGCTTTGAATCAATTATGAGATTATAAAAATATTTAAAGCAAGTAAACAGGCTTTCGAATGCTTGGGTGACTATAAACAGATTTTTCTTGTCAACGAATATCTTTTTATTCACATTTCTCGAGATAAACATTCAATTATAATTTATTTGAATAAAAAGTATAAAAACATCAACTTAAAGTCAATTATGAGATTATAAAAATATTTAAAGCGAGTATTAAGACTTTCGAAGGCATAAATGACAATAAATGGACTTTTCTTGCTAATGGATATCTTTTTCTTCATCTTTCTCGAGGTAAACATTCAATTAGAACCTATTTTAATAAAAATATACATACAATAAGCTTTAAATCAATTATGAGATTACAAAAACATTTAAAGCAAGTAAACAGGCTTTCGAAGGCATGGACGACCACAAACGGACTTCTCTTGTCAACGGATAACTTTTTATTCACATTTCCTGAGGTAGACATTTAATTGTAATATATTTTAATAAAAAGTATAAAAAAAATCAAGTTAAAATCAATTATGAGATGATAAAAACATTTAAAGCGAGTAAGAAGGCTTTCGAAGGCATGGGTGACTGTAAATGGACTTTTCTTGCCAATAGATATCTTTTTCTACATGTGTTCTGTGGTAGACATTCAATTATAATCTTTTTTAATAAAAAATATACAAACATTCAACTGAAAATCAATTATGAAATTATAAAACCACTTAAAGCGAGTAATAAAGCTTTTGAAGGCATGGGTGGCTATAAATGAACTTTCTTGCTAATGGATATCATTTTCTTCACGTTTCTTAAGGCAAACATTTAATTATTCTCTATTTTAACCAAAAATGTAAGAAAATTCAACTTAAAA
>NW_018397602.1:569-701 GCF_002168275.2 Theobroma umbraticum | reverse complement strand
GATTATAAAAACATTTAAAGCGAGTAATAAGGCTTTCAATGGCATGGGTGACTATAAATAGACTTTTCTTACCAATGCATATCTTTTTCCTCATGTGTTTCATGGTAGACATTCAATTATAATCTCCTTTAA
>NW_018397602.1:77-531 GCF_002168275.2 Theobroma umbraticum | reverse complement strand
AAATCAATTACGAGATTATAAAATCATTTAAAGCGAGTAATAAGACTTTTGAAGGCATGGGAGACTATAAACGGACTTTCTTGCCAATGGATATCATTTTTTTCATGATTTTCAAGGCAGACATTCAATTATTATCTATTTTCACCAAAAATATAAGAAAATTTAACTTAAAATCAATCATGAGATTATAAAAATACTTAAAGTCAGTAATAAGGCTTTTAAAGGCATAGGTGACTATAAATAGACTTTTCTTTGCAATGAATATCTTTTTCTTCACATTTCTCGAGGTAGACATTCAATTATTATCTGTTTTAATAAAAGTATAAAAAATCAACTCAAAGTCAATTATGAGATTATAAAAACATTTAAAGCGAGTAGTAAGACTTTTGAAGGCATGGATGACTATAAATGCACTTTTCTTGCTAATGGATATCTTTTTCTTCACATTTCCCAA
>NW_018397602.1:0-67 GCF_002168275.2 Theobroma umbraticum | reverse complement strand
CAATTATAATCTGTTTTAATAAAAAATATAAAAAAAAACAGCTTTGAATCAATTATGAGATTATAAA
>NW_018397601.1:4940-5124 GCF_002168275.2 Theobroma umbraticum | reverse complement strand
ATAATCTCATAATTGATTTTAAGTTAAATTTTTTTACGTTTTTAGTTAAAAGAGACTATAATTGGATGTCTACTTCAGGAAATATGAAGAAAAAGGGATTCAATGGCACGAAAAGTCCACTTATAGTCACCCATTCTTGCAAAAGCCTTATTACTCGCTTTAAATAGTTTTATAATCTCATAAT
>NW_018397601.1:4611-4929 GCF_002168275.2 Theobroma umbraticum | reverse complement strand
TGAATTTTTTTAAATTTTAAGTTGAATTTTTTTAAATTTTAAGTTGAATTTTTTTAAATTTTAAGTAAAAAGAGACTATAATTGAATGTCTATCTTGAGAAACATGAAGAAAAAGGCATTCGTTGGCAAGAAAAGTTCATTTATAGTCGTCCATTCCTTCAAAAGCCTTATTACTCGCTTTATTTTAAATTGAATTATTTTATATTTTTCATCAAAACATACTATAATTGAATGCCTAGCTCAGGAAATGTGTTGAGAAAACTATTTATTGAGAAGAAAAGTCCATTTATAGTCTGTCATTCTTTCAAAAGCCTTATT
>NW_018397601.1:4244-4601 GCF_002168275.2 Theobroma umbraticum | reverse complement strand
AATGGTTTTATAATCTCAAAATTGATTTTAAGTTCAATTTTTTTCAACTTTTTTGTTAAACCAGATTATAATTGAATCTCGACGTTGAGAAACGTGAAGAAAAAAAAATTCATTGATAAGAAAAATCCATTTACTGTCATCCATTCTTTCAAAAGCCTAATTACTCACTTTAAATGGTTTTATAATCTCAAGATTAATTTTAAGTTCAAGTTTTTTTAATTTTTTGCTTAAAATAGATTATAATTGAATGTCTACGATGAGAAACGTATAGAAAAATTCATTTATTTGGAAGAAAAGTCCATTTATAGTCTCTCATTCTTACAAAAACCTTATTACTAGCCTTAAATGGTTTTATAA
>NW_018397601.1:4124-4234 GCF_002168275.2 Theobroma umbraticum | reverse complement strand
GTATTTAAGTTGAATTTGTTTTACATTTTTTTATTAAAACAGACTATAATTGAATGCCTGCCTCAAGAAACATATAGAAAAAGCTATTCATTGGCAAGAAAAGTCCATTT
>NW_018397601.1:3923-4114 GCF_002168275.2 Theobroma umbraticum | reverse complement strand
ATTCCTTCAAAAGCCTTATTACTCGCCTTAAAAGGTTTAAAATTTTATAATTGATTTTAAGTTGAATTTTTTATATTTTTTATTAAAACAGACTATCATTCAATGCCTTCCTTGAGAAACGTGTAGAGAAACCCATTTATTTAGAAGAAAAGTCTATTGATAGCCTCTCATTCCTTCAAAAGCCTTATTAC